>NC_092707.1:215223754-215464707 GCF_047496885.1 Scyliorhinus torazame
GTGGGGGGGGAAATCGGCCTCAGTCGGGGGGGGGGGGGAAATCGGCCTCAGGTGGGGGGGGGGTGGGGGGGAAATCGGCCTCAGTCGGGGGGGGGGGAAATCGGCCTCAGTCGGGGGGGGGGGGGATCGGCCTCAGTCGGGGGGGGGGGGGGGGGGAAGAGGGGGGATCGGCCTCAGTCGGGGGGGGGGGGGGGATCGGCCTCAGTCGGGGGGGGGGGGGAGATCGGCCTCAGTCGGGGGGGAGATCGGCCTCAGTCCAGGGGAGGGGGGGGATCGGCCTCAGTCCAGGGGAGGGGGGGGATCGGCCTCAGTCCAGGGGGAGGGGGGGGGATCGGCCTCAGTGGGGGGGGGGGGGGGGAAATCGGCCTCAGTCGGGGGGGGGGATCGGCCTCAGTCGGGGGGGGGGGGGAAATCGGCCTCAGTCGGGGGGGGGGGGGGAAATCGGCCTCAGTCGGGGGGGGGGGGGATCGGCCTCAGTCGGGGGGGGGGGGGGGGAGAATCGGCCTCAGTCGGGGGGGGGGGGGGAATCGGCCTCAGTCGGGGGGGGGGAAATCGGCCTCAGTCGGGGGGGGGGGGAAATCGGCCTCAGTCGGGGGGGGGGGAATCGGCCTCAGTCGGGGGGGGGGGGAAATCGGCCTCAGTCGGGGGGGGGGAAATCGGCATCAGTCGGGGGGGGGGGGGGAAAATCGGCCTCAGTCGGGGGGGGGGGGGGGGAGAAATCGGCCTCAGTCGGGGGGGGGGGGGGGGGGGAAATCGGCCTCAGTCGGGGGGGGGGGAAATCGGCCTCAGTCGGGGGGGGGGAAATCGGCCTCAGTCGGGGGGGGGGGGGAAATCGGCCTCAGTCGGGGGGGGGGGGGGGGAGAAATCGGCCTCAGTCGGGGGGGGGGGGGGGGGGGAAATCGGCCTCAGTCGGGGGGGGGGGGGGAAAATCGGCCTCAGTCGGGGGGGGGAGAATCGGCCTCAGTCGGGGGGGGGGAAATCGGCCTCAGTCGGGGGGGGGGGGGAAATCGGCCTCAGTCGGGGGGGGGGGGGAATCGGCCTCAGTCGGGGGGGGGGGGGGAAATCGGCCTCAGTCCGGGGGGGGGGGGGGAATCGGCCTCAGGTGGGGGGGGGGTGGGGGGGAAATCGGCCTCAGTCGGGGGGGGGGGGAAATCGGCCTCAGGTGGGGGGGGGGGTGGGGGGGAAATCGGCCTCAGTCGGGGGGGGGGGAAATCGGCCTCAGTCGGGGGGGGGGGATCGGCCTCAGTCGGGGGGGGGGGGGGGGGGAAATCGGCCTCATTCGGGGGGGGGGGGGAAATCGGCCTCAGTCGGGGGGGGGGGGGGAAATCGGCCTCAGTCGGGGGGGGGGGGGGGGAAATCGGCCTCAGTCGGGGGGGGGGGGGGGGAAATCGGCCTCAGTCGGGGGGGGGGGGGGGAAATCGGCCTCAGTCGGGGGGGGGGGGGAAATCGGCCTCAGTCGGGGGGGGGGGGGGAAATCGGCCTCAGTCGGGGGGGGGGGGGAAATCGGCCTCAGTCGGGGGGGGGGGGGGGAAATCGGCCTCAGTCGGGGGGGGGGGGGAAATCGGCCTCAGTCGGGGGGGGGGGGGGAAATCGGCCTCAGTCGGGGGGGGGGGGGGAAATCGGCCTCAGTCCGGGGGGGGGGGGGAAATCGGCCTCAGTCGGGGGGGGGGGGGGGAGAAAAATCGGCCTCGGGGGGGGGGGGGGATCGGCCTCAGCCGGGGGGGGGGGAAATCGGCCTCAGTCGGGGGGGGGGGGGAATCGGCCTCAGCCGGGGGGGGGGGGGAAATCGGCCTCAGTCGGGGGGGGGGGAAATCGGCCTCAGTCGGGGGGGGGGGGGGGAGAAAAATCGGCCTCGGGGGGGGGGGGGGGATCGGCCTCAGTCCCCGGGGTGGGGGGGGGGTTCGGGCTCAATCCGGGGGGGGGGGTCGGCCTCAGTCGGGGTGGGGGGGTCGGCCTCAGTCGGGGGGGGGGGTCGGCCTCAGTCGGGGGGGGGGGGGGTCGGCCTCAGTCGGGGGGGGGGGGGGTCGGCCTCAGTCGGGGGGGGGGGGTCGGCCTCAGTCGGGGGGGATGGAGGGGTTTCTCGGCCCACGTGCTGCTCTTTGTTCTGGGCCCCGCGCGCGCTGCCGGCCGGATGGGGAGGTGGCCTCGGGCCTGAGGCCTGCATGGCGGTGTCGAAGTGCTGAGCCTATGGCTCTGAAACCGCGCGCGCGGGTGGCCGCAGACGGTTTCGCTGCTCACCTGCAGCCAGCAGACGGCTGGCGTGGACAAATGACGGGTCCAGGCTGTCCTTCTCCGCCAACAGTTCGGGCAAGTATTTCTCAGTCGCCATCGCCGATCCGCTTTCTCACCGACTGTCACTGGGCATGCGCACCAACCGCCGCCCGCTGAAGTCTGGCCCCGCCCAGAGCTGCTATTGGACAGAGCGGATGTTTGGCACGGAGTCGCACCAATCACTTGGTCAAACTCTGTCACTCTGTCACCGCCCACATCCCTCTTTGGCTGCCACCTCAGCCAAAGGACCTTTCGATCTGATTGGACCACTCCTCCGTCAATCATCGCTTCTTCCGCCCCCTTCCCTTCCCGCCTGTCAATCACAGTGACTCTTGAGGATGGCTGTGATTGGTCTGTAGGGAGGCGGATTGGGTAGAAGGGGGGCATCGGGAAGCCCCGGGGGGGGTGGGGATGGATTGGGAAACCCCGGGGGGGGGGGAGATTGGGAAGCCCCGGGGGGGGGGGGCGGCAAGGGAAGGGAAGCCCCGGGGGGGGGGGGGGGATTGGGAAGCCCTGGGGGGAGGGGGATTGGGAAGCCCCGGGGGGGCGGGGAGGAGATTGGGAATCCCCGGGGTGGGGGGGGGATTGGGAAGCCCTGGGGGGGGGGAGGGGGGATTGGGAAGCCCTGGGGGGGGAGGGGGATTGGGAAGCCCTGGGGGGGAGGGGGATTGGGAAGCCCTGGGGGGGAGGGGGATTGGGAAGCCCGGGGGTGGGGGTGATTGGGAAGCCCTGGGGGGGGAGGGGAATTGGGAAGCCCGGGGGTGGGGGTGATTGGGAAGCCCTGGGGGGGGGAGGGGGAATTGGGAAGCCCTGGGGGGGGGGGGGATTGGGAAGCCCCGGGGGGGCGGGGAGGAGATTGGGAAGCCCCGGGGGGGGCGGGGAGGAGATTGGGAAGCCCGGGGGGGGGGGATTGTGAAGCCCCGGGGGGGGGATTGGGAAGCCCGGGGGTGGGGGGGGCGATTGGGAAGCCCTGGGGGGGGGATTGGGAAGCCCGGGGGTGGGGGGGGCGATTGGGAAGCCCTGGGGGGGGGGGGATTGGGAAGCCCTGGGGGGGGGGGGATTGGGAAGCCCGGGGGTGGGGGTGATTGGGAAGCCCTGGGGGGGGGGATTGGGAAGCCCGGGGGTGGGGGTGATTGGGAAGCCCTGGGGGGAGGGGAATTGGGAAGCCCTGGGGGGGGAGGGGAATTGGGAAGCCCTGGGGGGGGGGGGGGGTTGGGAAGCCCCGGGGGGGCGGGGAAGCCCCGGGGGGGCGGGGAGGAGATTGGGAATCCCCGGGGTGGGGGGGGATTGGGAAGCCCTGGGGGGGGGGGGGGGGATTGGGAAGCCGGGGGGGGCGGAATTGGGTAGCCGGGGGGTGGAGGAATTGGGAAGCCCGGCGGGGGGGGGGTGATTGGGAAACCCTGGGGGGGAGGGGAATTGGGAAGCCTGGGGGGGGGGGGATTGGGAAGCCCGGGGGTGGGGGTGATTGGGAAGCCCTGGGGGGGAGGGGAATTGGGAAGCCCTGGGGGGGGGGGGATTGGGAAGCCCCGGGGGGGCGGGGAGGAGATTGGGAAGCCCCGGGGGGGGCGGGGAGGAGATTGGGAATCCTCGGGGTGGGGGGGGGATTGGGAAGCCCTGGGGGGGGGGGATTGGGAAGCCGGGGGGGGGGGGAATTGGGAAGCCCGGCGGGGGGGGATTGGGAAGCGCGGGGAATCGGGAAGCCCGGGGAATTGGGAAGCCCCGGGGGGGGGGGGGGGAGGATTGGGAAGCCCGGGGGGGGGGGGGGGATTGGGAAGCCCAGGGGGGGGATTGGGAAGCCCCGGGGAGGGGGATTGGGAAGCCCCGGGGGGGGGGGGATTGGGAAGCCCGGGGGTTGGGATTGGGAGGCCCGGGAAATTGGGAAGCCCGGGGGGTGGGGGTTGGATTGGGAAGCCCGGGGGGAGGGGGATTGGCAAGCCCGGGGGGGGGGTGGGAATTGGGAAGCCTGGTGGGGGGGGATTGGGGAATCCCGGGGGATTGGGAAGCCGGGGAATTGGGAAGCCTGGGGTGGGGGATTGGGAAGCCCGGGGGGGGAATTGGGAAGCCCGGGTGGGGTGGGGAATTGGGAAGCCCGGGGGGGGGGGGGGGAATTGGGAAGCCCGGGGGGGGGGAAATTGGGAAGCCCGGGGGGGGGGGGGATTGGGAAGCCCGGGGGGGGGAATTGGGAAGCCCGGGGGGGGGGGGGGGGGGAATTGGGAAGCCCGTGGGGGAGGGGGAGGAAATTGGGAAACCGGGGGGGGGGGGGAATTGGGAAGCGGGGGGGAGATTGCGAAGCGGGGGGGAATTGGGAAGCGGGTGGGGGAATTGGGATGCGGGGGGGGGGGGAATTGGGAAGGGGGGGGAATTGTGATGCGTGGGGGTGGGAATTGGGAAGCGGGGGGGGAATTGGGAAGCGGGGGTGGGGAATTGGGATGCGGGGGGGATTGGGAAGGGGGGAATTGTGAAGCGGGGGGGATTTGGGATGCGGGGGGGGGAATTGGGAAGCGGGGAGAGATTGGGAAGCGAGGGGGATTGGGAAGCGGGGGGGGAGATTGGGAAGCGGGGGTGGATTGGGAAGCGGGGGGCAATTGGGAAGCGGGGGGCGGATAGGGAAGCATAGGCCCATCGGGTCTGCACCGACCCACTTAAGCCCTCACATCCACCCTATCCCCGTAACCCAATAACCCCTCCTAACCTTTTTGGACACTAAGGGGCAATTTAGCATGGCCAATCCACCTAACCTGCACATCCTTGGACTGTGGGAGGAAACCGGAGCACTCGGAGGAAACCCACGCAGACACGAGGAGAACATGCAGACTTCGCAAAGACAGTGACCCAGCGAGGAATCAAACCTGGGACCGTGGCGCTGTGAACCCACATTGCTATCCACTTGTGCTACTCTGCAGCCCATACTGCAATAACGGTTATAAACGATGTAGGAAGAGAACCTGTCGGGGAGAGCCCGCAGAGAGTCGCCACGCCCCGGCACCATCTTGGAATTTTTAAATTTTAATCCAGCTATAGCCTGTTTTTTTGTGCCTGATGTCAGTTAGAAATAGTAAGAAGTCTTACAACACCAGGTTAAAGTCCAACAGGTTTGTTTCGAATCACTAGCTTTTGGAGCACTGCTCCTTCCTCAGGTGAATGAGGAGGAATCTGATTCACCTGAGGAAGGAGCAGCGCTCCGAAAGCTAGTGATTCGAAACAAACCTGTTGGACTTTAACTTGGTGTTGTAAGATTTCTTAGTGTGCTCACCCCAGTCCAACGCCGGCATCTTCACATCATAGTTAGAAAGAGATAAGAGATGGTCCAATTCCCTTGTAGTTGGCCTTCATGGCACTGTACTGGTGTTTGGAAAAATGCTCGATCAGCTCCCCGATCTATTCACTCCTGCTGCCCAGCACAGGCCTGGTCAGGCTGGCCTACTGCCACATTGCGCCGTCCTCACTCTGTTGCTCTCTTTATTTCATTCTAAATATGGCGGTCAATATGGTCGCTTTCTTTAATTCTAATTACTTTTGCTTTAGAGTCGCCAGGTATCTTTCGATACCGCCACAAGGTTCAAACCCGAATACTGATCAAAGAGCCGGTACACCAGTTAGTTAGTTCAAAGTCAATACTATTTATTTACATACACAGCAATACTACAGACTAAACTATCACTACTGCTAAAGCCTATATTTAGCTTCGGGCGGCCACTCAGTCAGAGGAACAATGGCCGTTGTTCGGTTCTGAGGCTGCTGGGGTCGAAGTGGTAGAGGGGAACAGCTAAGGTCGTCCGTCTGGTAGCGAGCATTGACCTTGGACATACTTGCTTCTGGTGCAGCTGGTGGAAGGGTCTCTCTGCTGTGATAGCCGAGTCCAAGAGAGCGAGTCTCTCTTGGGGCCTTCTTCTTATACCTGAAGGGGGCTTCACGCGCTTTTGGGGGGGCCTTGAACTTGGCCCCAATCAATTGGGCCGTATCTTGATCACTCGTATTGATCCTGACCAATAAAGGGGTGGGTGCCCTGATGGCTGGGCGTGTCCTAGGTGGCCGTTGGCCTGGCTTTGTTTGTGCTTTGGGTTTGGGGAACTGACGCCGGAGGTCTGGGGCCAGATTGGTTACTTGAGTATCTCCCTTTGTTCCCGGAGATGGGCTATCTATATGCTAATGGGCCTACAGTTTCAGTCTCGTCTGGGAGCTGCGGTTCCAATACACGTACAGGCTCTGTGCCTGCCTGCTTTCTTAGCATTGTCCATAGTTCCCTGCAAACATCCATTTTGTATTCTGGAAGTGGCCATCCCAGATGGCTACAACTCCACTCCCCGATATGCACAGCATCTCCTTATAATGTACCGCCGGGGCTGCGGCCCTTGGCCACCACACCGCCGAACAGGTCTCAGTGGCTCTCATCCAGCAAGCCAGCCGCTTCCCAAGGGAGGGCGGACCCAGCACCCAGCCTCTGTTGTGGCTGCAATTTTAAAATAATGTTATTTTAAAATAACCTGTACTTTACATAGCACATGTACCCAGTATCCAGCTGCGCACTCTCACTCAATCTCATCAGTTCAGTGATGCACAATCAATAACTACTAAAACGAGGTTGTAGCACAACTGAAGGCTTTAATAAGCTAGAACTGTTCCCCAGCAGCTCAGGTACAGAATCGGCATGGGTTCTTATACCCCGCCTATCAGGGCGGAGCTACTATACTATACAGCCAATGGTAAACCCCTAGGTTTAACCAATGGAACTTCAGCCTCTCAGGTACCGTACTACCTGATAATACCACATTCAGTTAACAGGCTGACAAGCAGCACTGCACAATATGAAGCACCTCAGAAAATCAGTTCAATAAGAGTACTAAAATACGATGACCAAACTGAAGAAATTTAAAAAAGCAGCAACTCTGACAATGTGAGTGCAGCTCAAAAGTTACAGGAACCATGTTTGTAAGTAACGTTCTGATTTAATTTAAAGGTAAGTGTGTTTAAATTACAATGTTACAATAAACAATGAAAATGAAGACCTGTGATCCTAGAGCATTTCTTCCACCCAGGAGGGTTCAGCCTGAACCTTCAGAGTTTAATGAGAACAGTTGGGGTCCCAGCACAGATTCCTGCGGTACCCCGATAGTCACTGCCTGACAATCAGAAAAAGACCCCATTTATTCCAACTTTTTGCTTCCTGTTTTCTAACCAGCTTTCTACCCATCTCAAGACACTACCCGTAATCCCATGCGATTTAACTTTACATATTAACCTGCTGTATGAAACCTTGTCGAAAGCCTTCTGAAAGTCTAAATAAACCACATCCACCGGTTCTCCCTGGTCAACTCTACTAGAACATAGAACAGTACAGCACAGTGCAGGCCCTTCAGCCCACGATGTTGTGCCGACCATTTATCTTAATCTAAGATCAACCTAACCTACACCCCTTCAATTTACTGCTGTCCATGTAGACAAATGTACTAGTTACATCTTCAAAGAATTCTAGTAGATTTGTCAAGCATGATTTTCCTTTTGCAAATCCATGCAGAATTTGTCTGATTACACCATTGATTTCCAAATGCTGTGCTATGAAATCCTTGAGAATGGATTCCAGCAACTTCCCTACTACCAATGTGAGGCTCACTGGTCTATAGTTCTCTGTTTTCTCTCTTCCTCCCATTTTCAATAGCAGGGTTACATTCATTTCTCTCCAATCTTTAGGAACCATTCCAGAGTCCAAAGAATTTTGGAAAATGACCACGAATGGATCTACAATTTCTTTTTTTTAAATTTAAAGTTCCCAAATTTTTTTTCAATTAAGGGGCAATTTAGCATAGCCAATCCACCTAGCCTGCACATCTTTGGGTTGTGGGGGTGAGACCTACGTAAACATGGAGAGAATGTGCAAACTCCACATGGACTGACTCGGGGCTGGGATCGAACCCAGATCCTCGGTGCCATGAGGCAGCAGTGCTAACCACTGAGCCACCATGCTGCCGCAGGATCTACTATTTCTAGGGCACGGGAGCAATTGGTCAGAAGGTGAGAGCATTGAGGGAGAACTAGGGAATAGGGACAGTGGGGCTCTGAGGCAGAGCAGACAGGGAGAAGTTGCTGAACACAGCGGGTCTGGTGGCCTGAAGTGCATATGTTTTAATGCAAGAAGTATTACGGGTGAGGCAGCTGAATTTAGAGCTTGGATTAGTACTTGGAACTATGATGTTGTTGCCATTACAGAGACCTGATCGAGGGAAGGGCAGGATTGTCAGCTAAACGTTCCAGGATTTAGATGTTTCAGGTGGGATAGAGGGGGATATAAAAGGGGAGGCGGAGTTGCGCTACTGGCTAGGGATAATATCACAGCTGTACTGCGGAAGGACACCTCAGAGGGCAGTGAGGCTATATGGGTAGAGATCAGCAATAAGAAGGATGCAGTCACAATGTTGGGGGTTTACTACAGGCCTCCCAACAGCCAGCGGGAGATAGAGGAGCAGATAGGTAGACAGATTTTGGAAAAGAGTAAAAACAACAGGGTTGTGGTGATGGGAGACTTCAACTTCCCCAATATTGACTGGGACTCACTTAGTGCCAGGGGCTTAGACGGGGCGGAGCTTGTACGGAGCATCCAGGAGGGCTTCTTAAAACAATATGTAGACAGTCCAACTAGGGAAGGGGCGGTACTGGACCTGGTGTTGGGGAATGAGCCCGGCCAGGTGGTAGATGTTTCAGTAGGGGAGCATTTCGGTAACAGTGACCACAATTCAGTAAGTTTTAAAGTACTGGTGGACAAGGATAAGAGTGGTCCGAGGATGAATGTGCTAAATTGGGGGAAGGCTAATTATAACAATATTAGGCGGGAACTGAAGAACATAGATTGGGGGCGGATGTTTGAGGGCAAATCAACATCTGACATGTGGGAGGCTTTCAAGTGTCAGTTGAAAGGAATTCAGGACTGGCATGTTCCTGTGAGGAAGAAGGATAAATACGGCAATTTTCGGGAACCTTGGATAATGAGAGATATTGTAGGCCTCGTCAAAAAGAAAAAGGAGGCATTTGTCAGGGCTAAAAGGCTGGGAACAGACGAATCCTGCGTGGAATATAAGGAAAGTAGGAAGGAACTTAAGCAAGGAGTCAGGAGGGCTAGAAGGGGTCACGAAAAGTCATTGGCAAATAGGGTTAAGGAAAATCCCAAGGCTTTTTACACATACATAAAAAGCAAGCGGGTAGCCAGGGAAAGGGTTGGCCCACTGAAGGATAGGCAAGGGAATCTATGTGTGGAGCCAGAGGAAATGGGCGAGGTACTAAATGAATACTTTGCATCAGTATTCACCAAAGAGAAGAAATTGGTAGATGTTGAATCTGGAGAAGGGTGTGTAGATAGCCTGGGTCACATTGAGATCCAAAAAGACGAGGTGTTGGGTGTCTTAAAAAATATTATGGTAGATAAATCCCCAGGGCCTGATGGGATATACCCAAGAATACTGAAGGAGGCTGGAGAGGAAATTGCTGAAGCCTTGACAGAAATCTTTGCATCCTCACTGTCTTCAGGGGATGTCCCGGAGGACTGGAGAATAGCCAAATTTGTTCCTCTGTTTAAGAAGGGTAGCAAGGATAATCCAGGGAACTACAGGCCGGTGAGCCTTACTTCAGTGGTAGGGAAATTACTGGAGAGAATTCTTCGAGACAGGATCTACTCCCATTTGGAAGCAAATGGACGTATTAGTGAGAGGCAGCATGGTTTTGTGAAGGGGAGGTTGTGTCTCACTAACTTGATAAGAGTTTTTTGAGGAGGTCACTAAGATGATTGATGCAGGTAGGGCAGTGGATGTTGTCTATATGGACTTCAGTAAGGCCTTTGACAAGGTCCCTCATGGTAGACTAGTACAAAAGGGGAAGTCACACGGGATCAGGGGTGAGCTGGCAAGGTGGCTACAGAACTGGCTAGGTCATAGAAGGCAGAGAGTAGCAATGGAAGGATGCTTTTCTAATTGGAGGGCTGTGACCAGTGGTGTTCCACAGGGATCAGTGCTGGGACCTTTGCTCTTTGTAGTATATATAAATGATTTGGAGGAAAATGTAACTGGTCTGATTAGTAAGTTTGCAGACGACACAAATGTTGGTGGAATTGCGGATAGCGATGAGGACTGTCAGAGGATACAGCAGGATTTAGATTGTTTGGAGACTTGGGCGGAGAGATGGCAGATGGAGTTTAATCCGGACAAATGTGAGATAATGCATTTTGGAAGGTCTAATGCAGGTAGGGAATATACAGTGAATGGTAGAACCCTCAAGAGTATTGAAAGTCAAAGAGATCTAGGAGTACAGGTCCACAGGTCACTGAAAGGGGCAACACAGGTGGAGAAGGTAGTCAAGAAGGCATACGGCATGCTTGCCTTCATTGGCCGGGGCATTGAGTATAAGAATTGGCAAGTCAAGTTGCAGCTGTATAGAACCTTAGTTTGGCCACACTTGGAGTATAGTGTTCAATTCTGGTCGCCACACTACCAGAAGGATGTGGAGGCTTTAGAGAGGGTGCAGAAGAGATTTACCAGAATGTTGCCTGGTATGGAGGGCATTAGCTATGAGGAGCGGTTGAATAAACTCGGTTTGTTCTCACTGGAACGAAGGAGGTTGAGGGGCGACCTGGTAGAGCTCTACAAAATTATGAGGGGCACAGACAGAGTGGATAGTCAGAGGTTTTCCCCGGGGTAGAGGGGTCAATTACTACGGGGCATAGGTTTAAGGTGAGAGGGGCGAGGTTTAGAGTAGTGTACGAGGCAAGTTTTTTACGCAGAGGGTAGTGGGTGCCTGGAACTCGCTACTGGAGGAGGTGGTGGAAGCAGGGACGATAGTGACATTTAAGGGGCATCTTGACAAATACATGAAAAGGATGGGAATAGAGGGATACGGACCCAGGAAGTGTAGAAGATTGTAGTTTAGTCGGGCAGCATGGTCGGCACGGGCTTGGAGGGCCGAAGGGCCTGTTCCTGTGCTGTACATTTCTTTGTTCTTTGTTCTTTATTCTCTGTCCCTGGATTCCCACCGTCCCTCACCTCTGACCTCTGTCCCTGGATTCCCACCGTCCCTCACCTCTGTCCCTGGATTCCCACCGTCCCTCACCTCAGCTCCGTCCCTGGACACCCACCGTCCCTCACCTCCGACCTCTGTCCCTGGATTCCCACCGTCCCTCACCTCTGACCTCTGTCCCTGGATTCCCACCGTCCCTCACCTCTGACCTCTGTCCCTGGACTCCCACCGTCCCTCACCTCTGACCTCTGTCCCTGGATTCCCACCGTCCCTCACCTCTGACCTCTGTCCCTGGATTCCCACCGTCCCTCACCTCAGCTCCGTCCCTGGACACCCACCGTCCCTCACCTCCGACCTCTGTCCCTGGATTCCCACCGTCCCTCACCTGTGACCTCTGTCCCTGGATTCCCACCGTCCCTCACCTCAGCTCCGTCCCTGGACACCCACCGTCCCTCACCTCCGACCTCTGTCCCTGGATTCCCACCGTCCCTCACCTCTGTCCCTGGATTCCCACCGTCCCTCACCTCTGACCTCTGTCCCTGGACTCCCACCGTCCCTCACCTCTGACCTCTGTCCCTGGATTCCCACCGTCCCTCACCTCAGCTCCGTCCCTGGACACCCACCGTCCCTCACCTCCGACCTCTGTCCCTGGATTCCCACCGTCCCTCACCTGTGACCTCTGTCCCTGGATTCCCACCGTCCCTCACCTCAGCTCCGTCCCTGGACACCCACCGTCCCTCACCTCCGACCTCTGTCCCTGGATTCCCACCGTCCCTCACCTCTGACCTCTGTCCCTGGATTCCCACCGTCCCTCACCTCTGACCTCTGTCCCTGGACTCCCACCGTCCCTCACCTCTGACCTCTGTCCCTGGATTCCCACCGTCCCTCACCTCTGACCTCTGTCCCTGGATTCCCACCGCCCCTCACCTCTTAGCTCCGTCCCTGGATTCCCACCGTCCCTCACCTCTGACCTCTGTCCCTGGATTCCCACCGTCCCTCACCTCTGACCTCTGTCCCTGGATTCCCACCGCCCCTCACCTCTTAGCTCCGTCCCTGGATTCCCACCGTCCCTCACCTCTGACCTCTGTCCCTGGATTCCCACCGTCCCTCACCTCTGAGCTCCGTCCCTGGTTTCCCACCGTCCCTCACCTCTGACCTCTGTCCCTGGATTCCCACCGTCCCTCACCTCTGACCTCTGTCCCTGGATTCCCACCGTCCCTCACCTCCGAGCTCTGTCCCTGGATTCCCACCGTCCCTCACCTCAGCTCCGTCCCTAGATTCCCACTGTCTCTCACTGCCTCCTACCCCTGCATGCAGTTGGACTCCTGCAGGTGCTGGATGGTTGCTGACAATCCCCCATGTAGTCACTGGCCCTTTCCAGAAGCCTGAGACCCGTCTGGATGGCAGCTAATCCCTGGAGTTGGCCCACCTTCTGCTCGTCCGCCGCCTCGAGGGTTCCTACCTCCACCTAATGTAACGCAGCATGTGTGTGGTGCGAAATAGATAGTGTCCCAAGAGCGTCTTCACTAAAGTCCCCAAGTGAGGTGAGTGTCTCTGGGATGGTGGAGAGCGTTGGAGACAGCTGTGAGGGAACGTCGGCGTCGTCCACGGTCTGGTTTTCCGGGGTGTCGCGGACTGATGTTTGGGGGCTTGTGTCACTGTCCATTGCCCCCTCATCACTGGAAACTGTTTGGGGTTGGGTTGGGGGCCGGGGGACACTAGAAGGGCCCACCTCATCATCAGGTAATCCCGCAAGACACAAGACATGCCGCATGATTGGATCGCGGGTTGGGGTGGTGAGGGAGTGGTGAAGGGGTGGTGAGGGGTGGTGTGGGGGTAGTGAGATGACAGTGTGGGGGCTGGGGGCCATGCCACACATGCCGTGGGAAACCGCAACGCAGTCGGGTCTCACTTGGTTGTCAGTTGCTGAGCTCTGCCTTGGCGAAGGCCCTGTCTGTGGGCCCAACGACCAGGTCCAGTGCCCGCCGCTCTGCAGTGGTGAGGGGCCCCATGTCCGGCGGTCCCCCTCTGGAATTCCCTCTCTCTAGTTATGAACCATCTTCTCCTTGGGGGGGGCGGGGGAGAGACAGAAATCGCATGGTTTTAGGCAGTCGGATGGGGGCAGCACAGGGGGTGGGCAGCTGGTGGCCTTCGTGGCCAGGGCACCCAGCCATGGCAGGCTGTATAGGTGCTAGCTTGTAGTGCAGGGCGAGGAGCGCGCGCACTGCCGGCAGCTGGGGTTCAGTCACCCTCCGGGCTGGGAGGTATGCATTACTGGTGTTTGGGATGGGAGTTAGTGCTGGGGCCACAATGCTGCCTACTCACTCTGGGAGGGTGGGTTTTCCGGGTCCTTAGGGGGGAGGGGGAGCAGCCCCAAGTCGTGGTCCACATTGGCACTAACGACATAGGTAGGAAAGGGGACAAGGATGTCAGGCAGGCTTTCAGGGAGCTAGGATGGAAGCTCAGACCTAGAACAAACAGAGTTGTTGTCTCTGGGTTGTTGCCCGTGCCACGTGATAATGAGATGAGGAATAGGGAGAGAGAGCAATTAAACACATGGCTACAGGGATGGTGCAGGCGGGAGGGATTCAGATTTCTGGATAACTGGGGCTCTTTCTGGGGAAGGTGGGACCTCTACAGACAGGATGGTCTACATCTGAACCTGAGGGGCACAAATATCCTGGGGGGGAGATTTGTTAGTGCTCTTTGGGGGGGTTGAAACTAATGCAGCAGGGGCATGGGAACCTGGATTGTAGTTTTAGGGTACGGGACAATGAGAGTATAGAGGTCAGGAGCACAGATTTGACGTCGCAGGAGGGGGCCAGTGTTCAGGTAGGTGGTTTGAAGTGTGTCTACTTCAATGCCAGGAGTATACGAAATAAGGTAGGGGAACTGGCAGCATGGGTTGGTACCTGGGACTTCGATGTTGTGGCCATTTCGGAGACATGGATAGAGCAGGGACAGGAATGGATGTTGCAGGTTCCGGGGTTTAGGTGTTTTAGTAAGCTCAGAGAAGGAGGCAAAAGAGGGGGAGGTGTGGCGCTGCTAGTCAAGAGCAGCATTACGGTGGCGGAGAGGATGCTAGATGGGGACTCATCTTCCGAGGTAGTATGGGCTGAGGTTAGAAACATGAAAGGAGAGGTCACACTGTTGGGAGTCTCCTATATGCCTCCAAATAGTTCTAGGGATGTAGAGGAAAGGATGGCGAGGATGATCCTGGATAAGAGCGAAAGTAACAGGGTAGTTATTATGGGAGACTTTAACTTTCCAAATATTGACTGGAAAAGATATAGTTCGAGTACATTAGATGGGTCGTTTTTTGTACAGTGTGTGCAGGAGGGTTTCCTGACACAATATGTTGACAGGCCAACAAGAGGCGAGGCCACGTTGGATTTGGTTTTGGGTAATGAACCAGGCCAGGTGTTGGATTTGGAGGTAGGAGAGCACTTTGGGGACAGTGACCACAATTCGGTGACGTTTACGTTAATGATGGAAAGGGATAAGTATACACCGCAGGGCAAGAGTTATAGCTGGGGGAAGGGCAATTATGATGCCATTAGACGTGACTTGGGGGGGATAAGGTGGAGAAGTAGGCTGCAAGTGTTGGGCACACTGGATAAGTGGAGCTTGTTCAAGGATCAGCTACTGCGTGTTCTTGATAAGTATGTACCGGTCAGGCAAGGAGGAAGGCGTCGAGCGTGGGAACCGTGGTTTACCAAAGAAGTGGAATCTCTTGTTAAGAGGAATAAGGAGGCCTATGTGAAGATGAGATGTGAAGTTTCAGTTGGGGCGATGGATAGTTACAAGGTAGCGAGTAAGGATCTAAAGAGAGAGCTAAGACGAGCAAGGAGGGGACATGAGAAGTATTTGGCAGGAAGGATCAAGGAAAACCCAAAAGCTTTCTATAGGTATGTCAGGAATAAGCGAATGACTAGGGAAAGAGTAGGACCAGTCAAGGACAGGGATGGGAAGTTTTGTGTGGAGTCTGAAGAGATAGGCGAGATACTAAATGAATATTTTTCGTCAGTATTCACTCAGGAAAAAGATAATGTTGTGGAGGAGAATGCTGAGACCCAGGCTAATAGAATAGATGGCATTGAGGTACGTAGGGAAGAGGTGTTGGCAATTCTGGACAGGCTGAAAATAGATAAGTCCCCGGGTCCTGATGGGATTTATCCTAGGATTCTCTGGGAGGCCAGGGAAGAGATTGCTGGACCTTTGGCTTTGATTTTTATGTCATCATTGGCTACAGGAATAGTGCCAGAGGACTGGAAGATAGCAAATGTGGTCCCTTTGTTCAAAAAGGGGAGCAGAGACAACCCCGGCAACTATAGACCGGTGAGCCTCACGTCTGTAGTGGGTAAAGTCTTGGAGGGGATTATAAGAGACAAGGTTTATAATCATCTAGATAGGAATAATATGATCAGGGATAGTCAGCATGGCTTTGTGAAGGGTAGGTCATGCCTCACAAACCTTATCGAGTTCTTTGAGAAGGTGACTGAACAGGTAGACGAGGGTAGAGCAGTTGATGTGGTGTATATGGATTTCAGCAAAGCGTTTGATAAGGTTCCCCATGATAGGGTATTGCAGAAAATACGGAGGCTGGGGATTGAGGGTGATTTAGAGATGTGGATCAGAAATTGGCGAGCTGACAAAGACAGAGGGTGGTGGTTGATGGGAAATGTTCAGAATGGAGTTCAGTTACAAGTGGAGTACCACAAGGATCTGTTCTGGGGCCGTTGCTGTTTGTCATTTTTATCAATGACCTAGAGGAAGGCGCAGAAGGGTGGGTGAGTAAATTTGCAGACGATACTAAAGTCGGTGGTGTTGTTGATAGTGTGGAAGGATGTAGCAGGTTACAGAGGGATATAGATAAGCTGCAGAGCTGGGCTGAGAGGTGGCAAATGGAGTTTAATGTAGAGAAGTGTGAGGTGATTCACTTTGGAAGGAATAACAGGAATGCGGAATATTTGGCTAATGGTAAAGTTCTTGGAAGTGTGGATGAGCAGAGGGATCTAGGTGTCCATGTACATAGATCCCTGAAAGTTGCCACCCAGGTTGATAGGGTTGTGAAGAAGGCCTATGGAGTGTTGGCCTTTATTGGTAGAGGGATTGAGTTCCGGAGTCAGGAGGTCATGCTGCAGCTGTACAGAACTCTGGTACGGCCGCATTTGGAGTATTGCGTACAGTTCTGGTCACCGCATTATAGGAAGGACGTGGAGGCTTTGGAGCAGGTGCAGAGGAGATTTACCAGGATGTTGCCTGGTATGGAGGGAAAATCTTATGAGGAGAGGCTGGACTTGAGGTTGTTTTCGTTGGAGAGAAGAAGGTTAAGAGGAGACTTAATAGAGGCATACAAAATTATCAGGGGGTTAGATAGGGTGGACAGTGAGGGCCTTCTCCCGCGGATGGAAATGACTGGCACGAGGGGACATAGCTTTAAACTGAGGGGTAATAGATATAGGACAGAGGTCAGAGGTAGGTTCTTTACGCAAAGAGTAGTGAGGCTGTGGAATGCCCTACCTGCTACAGTAGTGAACTCGCCAACATTGAGGGCATTTAAAAGTTTATTGGATAAACATATGGATGATAATGGCATAGTGTAGGTTAGATGACTTTTGTTTCGGTGCAACATCGTGGGCCGAAGGGCCTGTACTGCGCTGTATCGTTCTATGTTCTAACCCCAATCTGGGAACAGTTGGAACCGGTAGACAGCACCAGTGCTCCAGTGGTAGAGACAGAAAAGGATCCAGCCGTCTTGGGGGGACCCCATTCTTGATCCAGCAACATTCTGCTAAAAGTGACAACATTGTTCCCTTCAAGTTGGAGGAGCCAGTTGGGGGATTAAGACGGTACATGAGACTCTGGTGGATGTTTGGACTCTCTTCCCTTGTGTTCCTCAGTCTTTTATTGTACATAGCTTGTTTGTACATACATTAATTGAGCGCCTTAGGGGGGCAGGATGTGGTAGCACGGGGGCGCGTCCTCATGGTCCATGTGATTGACTCAGGGCCGATCTTGTGGGATCGCGAGAACTCCGACCAATGAGGAACAAGCACAGGTCCAGGGGAGCGGGGTTCTGGTCAGGGTGAATCCAGGAGACAGAGTGTTAACACCAATATTACAGACTCTGTGCCTGTACATGTTACCCTTGTTAGTTGCCAATAAACACTTTGTTCTTCATTACTACTGTCTACTTGGTATTGCCTCGAGACACCACAGTACCATTCACCAGTTAGGACAGGAACCTGCAGCTAGCCATAGTGCCAAAATCACCGAAGCAGCCACAAAGCAGAAAACAATTTCATCCACAAACAAAACAGAAAGATACCAAATAAGCAATCAGTCAGTAATGCTTAAAGAAAAATGTTATCAATGTGAAAGTAACCACACCCCTGAATTAAGTTGGTTTAAGGAGGCTGAATGTTTTTATTGTCACAAAAGTGGACATTGCAAAGCCAAGTCAAGATCACCGAATAATCAATCAACCAAGATGTTACAAGTAAAAGTAAAGTCACCATAATCCCAGATGACCGACCATAGGCTGCTTTCCCCTTTGAGGGGAAGAGCTGACTGGTGGTGATTTAACCTGAGGGTCACCACACCTGAGGTGAGGGTCAAGATTGAGAAGGCGGGGCCAACTGAGTGCCAGTCTGGCACTGTCAAGGTGCCCAGGAAGTCTGCCAGGGTGCCAGGCATTTTTCCCATGCCGGAGATCGGGCCTTGGATTGCCCTGCCCATGTGAGGTTGGGGGGGGGGGGGGTTGCGAGTGGCTCTTTTAGGTGAGTTGGGGTCCGGGTGTCACGTCAGGAGAGAGGGGTCGTGAGATCGGTATGTGACTTTGAGTATCAGCGAGCGGAACTCCTTAGTGCAGGAAACAGGACTAAGCAGCTTCAGCGGGGTATTCCCCACAGGGGCCCCAGATTGCAACAAAGTCCTGTTAGCAAGGTCTTCCTCAGCGCTGCGAGCACCGAGAAACACCAGGCTAAATGCACTTGTCACGGGACTCTGTTGCAATTTGGTTAGATGTTCCTTTGGAGGGACTGATTGTATTGTAACTAAGTAGGCCAACAGTACTAAGGGGAACAAGGAAGGCATGTTGTGAGAAGGATACAAAGAATCTGCAAAGGGCTACAGTAAGTGGGCAAACAATTGTCAGATGGAGTTTAATGTGGAAATATATGAGATTGTCCACTTTGGCGGGGAGAATGAAAAGCAGAATATTATTTAAATGGAGTGCGACTGAAGAATTCTGCGTGTACGGAGGCATCGGGGTATTTTGTACATGAATGACAAAGGTTAGCATACGGGCACAGCAAATAATTAGGAGGGTAATGTTGGCTTTATTGAAGCGGGGAATAGAGAATAAAAGTTGAGAAAGCTTGCTACACATTTACAGCGTGTTGGTGGGTCTACATCTGGGTACTGTGCATCCAGTAAGGCAGCCATAATAATGAGACAAAGAACAAAGAAGAGTGCAGCACAGGAACAGGCCCTTCAGCCCTCCGAGCCTGCGCCAACAATGCTGCCCGTCTAACCTAAAAACTTCTACAATTTCGGGGCCCTCTATTCCCATCCTGTTCATGTGTTTGTCAAGATGGCCCTTAAACATTACCATTGTACCTGCTTCCACCACCTCCTCCGGCAGCGAGTTCCAGGCACCCACTACCCTCTGTGTAAAAAACGTCCCTCTCACATCTCCTCTAAACTTTGCCCCTCGCACCTTAAACCTGTGCCCCCTAGTAATTGGCCCCTCTACCCTGGGGAAAAGCCTCTGACTATCCACTCTGTCTATGCCCCTCATAATTTTGTAGACCTCTATCAGGTCGCCCCTCAACCTCCATCGTTCCAGTGAGAACAAAGAGAGTTTATCCAACCTCTCCTCATAATACCTCCATACCAGGCAACATCCTGGTACACCTCAGAGAAATGTTCCTTGCTCACGGAACTCACTTCCTAGTTGTATCTGAAGGGTGTCAATTGGTGGCATGTCTGGCAATGCTTATAGTAATCCTTGCACTGGCAAAGCCTCCTGACTTGAGAGTCAACGGGAACGAGTCAGCAAAGCTGAAAAGGTGACCACAAAGTTAATGCCCAGTTCCTTTTTCTTGACTTCTGTCCCCTATACACAACACAAAGACCCCAAAAGCCCCATTTCCAGTATGAGACCCTGTGAAGGTTGGATCGTGGGCTCAGAGTGTGTCTGCAGAGTGTATTTGGGCCATACCTTTGATAGGGCCATTCTTAGTTGAGGGCTCTGAATAAATAATGCCTTAAGACCATTCTATTGGATTGAAGAGCTCAATGTGGTCTCTCACTTAGTAATCTTGATGCACTACAGGAAGCCATACAGTAATGGCCTGCACACAGTCCATAGAATCCGTACAGTGCAGAACGAGGCCATTCGGCCCATCAAGTCTGCCCCGGCCCTCCCATAGAACCCACTACCTAGGCCCACTTCCCAGCACTATCCCTGTAACCCTACCCAACCATGACAACTTTGAACACTGAGGGGCAACTGATTACGGCCAATCCACCTAAGCTGCACACCTTTGGACTGTGGGAGGAAACAGGAGCACCCTGAGGAAATCTACGCAGACATGGAGAGAAAGTCCCAGAGGACTGGAAAGTGGTGAATGTAACACCGCTGTTTAAGAAGGGAGGGAGGCAGAAGATGGGAAATTATAGGCCAGTTAGCCTGACTTCAGTCATTGGTAAGATTTTAGTGTCCATTATTAAAGATGAAATTGTGGAATACTTGGAAGTGCATGATACAATAGGACTGAGTCAGCATTGCTTCGTCAAGGGGAGGTCATGTCTGACAAATCTGTTAGAGTTCTTTGAGGAAGTAACAAGGAAGTTAGACAAATGAGAACCTGTGGGCGTGATTCATTTAGCTTTCCAGAAGGCCTTTGACAAGGTGCCGCATAGGAGACTATTAAAGAGCCAATGGTGTTCAGGGTAAGATCCTGGCATGGATAGAGGATTGGCTGACTGGCAAAAGGCAGAGAGTGGGGATAAAGGGGTCTTTTTCAGGATGGCAGCCGGTGACTAGTGGTGTGCCTCAGGGGTCTGTGCTGGGACCACAACTTTTTACAATATACATTAATGATCTGGAAGAAGGAACTGAAGACACTGTTGCCAAGTTTGCAGATGATAGAAAAATCTGTAGAGGGACAGGTAGTATTGAGGAAACAGGTGGGCTGCAGAAAGATTTGGACAGGATAGGAGAGTAGGCAAAAAAGTGGCAGATGGAATACAATGTGGAAAAGTGTGAGGTTATGCACTTTGGAAGGAGACATGGAGGCACAGACTATTTCCTAAATGGGGAGATGCTGAGGAAATCAGAATCATGAAGGGACTTGGGAGTCCTTGTTCACGGTTCTTTTAAGGTTAACGTGCAGGTTCAGTCGGCAGTTAGGCTAGATAAGACTTGGTCAGACCTCATTTGGAGTACGATGAGCAGTTTTGGGCCCCATATCTAAGGAAGGATATGCTGGCCTCGGAAAGGGTCCAGAGGAGGTTCACAAGAATGATCCCTGGAATAAAGAACTTGTCGTATGAGGAACAGTTGAGAACTCTGGGTCTGTACTCGGAGTTTAGAAGGATGAGGGAGGATCTTATTGAAACTTACAGGATACTGCGAGGCCTGGATAGAGTGGACATGGAGAGGATGTTTCCACTTGTCGGAAAAACTAGAACCAGAGGATACAATCTCAGACTAAAGGGACGATCCTTTAAAACAGAGATGAGGGGGAATTTCTTCAGGCAAAGGGTGGTGAATCAGTGGAACTCTTTGCCGCAGAAGGCTGTAGAGGCCAAATCACTGAGTGTCTTTAAGACAGAGATAGATAGGTTCTTGATTAATAAGGGGATCGGGGATTAGAGGGAGAAAGCAGGAGAATAGGGATGAGAAAAATATCAGCCATGATTGAATGGCGGAGCAGAATCGATGGGCCGAGTGGCCTAATTCTGCTCCTCGGTCTTATGGTCCACACAGACAATCATCCAAGGCTGGATTCGAACCCAGGTCCCTGGAGCTGTGAGGCAGAAGTGCTCACCAGTTTAAAGTGCCTCCCCAGCTGGTTCCAAATTTTTATAAATTACTCCGCCACCGGACCTCTCTTATACTTACTCGCAACGCACGGTAATGGGGGCCGTCTCTAGAGCCCTCAGGCTCATACCCTCCTCTAACCTGATGCAATCTACCCCCCCCCCCCCGCCTCCACCACCACCACCATTCACTGCCCAATAATAATGCAACAAATTCTGGAGGACCAACCCTGTTCTCGCCTCTGCAACAGAGCCCTCTTCATTCTGGGCACCTTTCCTGGCCGCACAAATTCTGAGTTTAACGCATCTACATTCTGAAAAAAGGGGAGGAAAGTGAACCCACAAAAAGCAAAGGGCCCTGACAAAGACCCTGGTCGTGCACTCAGATCCTGAGCAGACCAACTGGCTGGTGTGTTCGCGGACATCTTCAACCTCTCCCTAATCTGTTCCGAGGTTCCCACCTGCTTCAAGAAAACCACTATCATATCGGTGCCAAAGAAGAACCAGGCAGCGTGCCTCAACGACAACGCCCGGTGGCACTGACATCTATTATTATGAAGTGCTTTTGAGTGAGTGCATAGCTGATTGAGTGCATAGCTAGAAAATTGAATTATTCAAAAAGCCATGACTGTAAAAAGATAGTCACTGTTTCAGACAATGAATAAACTATTGAACTTTGGGGTCGTGTCTGCAGAAATTCAGACATTGTTTCAACGAATGTTTCATACAATGAAAAGACCATTGTAATCCAGCGCATTTAGTAATAAGAGCGTATCAAATAATTAGCCACAGCAAGGTTTAAAAAAAATAAATTTAGTACACCCAATTAATTTTTTCCAATTCAGGGGCAATTTAGCGTGGCCAATCCACCTAGCCTGCACATCTTTGGGTTGTGGGGGCGAACCCCACGCAAACACGGGGAGAATCTGCAAACTCCACACGAACAGTGACCCAGAGCCGGGATCGAACCTGGGACCTCGGCACCGTGAGGCTGCAGGGCTAACCCACTGCGCCACCGTGCTGCCCAGCTACAGCAAGGTTGATGGCTAGCCGTGACGTGAGAATCCCATCCTCATAAGGTGGCGCACGTAGACACTGAATTAATTTTGATGGACATTAGTACATCTTCAGTAATGACCAATGTTTGATTAATAAATCATCCTCCAAGTAACAGACATCTATTTGAACAAATCAGGAGGTCTCAACTGAGAATTAGAAACCAATGAGAGTAAATGAGGGATTAGACCATCGAAAAGGATTTCCTTAAAAGGAAGACCTTGTGGTCAAGGGTTCATTCCGAATTTATGCTTTCCTGAATTTTTGAACCATCTATCGATTTACTTTGTTTTGAAGTAATTTCTTTATACTTTTCTTATGTTTTCTGTTTAACACTTTTCGCGATGTTCTGACCAGTTTATGCATTATTCGATCTAAGTTTTGATTCAGCTCTTATGCAAGTGTATTAAGGTGAATAATTAGCAATCAAAATTGTATTTTTGACACCTCCAATCAACCGGAGTATCGACTCTTATTAGAAGATACAATAAGAGATCCTACACTCATACCCCTGTGCAGCCCTAAATACCCTGAGTTGATCTCATTCATTCGTACACTTGCCATGGGGGACGCATAAAGCAACCGAACCTACGCCACAAACCTCAGCCCAATTCTCCCCAGGAATTTAAACAAATATCTTCAATCTACCCGGTCAAAGGCCTTCACTGCATCCATTGACACAATCACCTCCGGCACTCGTCCCCTCTGACAAGGTCATAATTACTTTTAACAACCTCCTAATATTACTAGAGAGTTGCCTCCTCTTCAGAAATCAAACCCCATTTGATCCTCCGAGACCACCTCCGGCACATAACACTCCAACCTTCTCGCCAATACGTTTGCCAGAACTTTCACATTGGTATTCAGCAGCAAGATGGGTCTATAGGACTCTGATGGATCCTTCCCCTTTTTCGGGATCAGCAAAATCAACGCCTGTGCCTGCATTGCTGACAACTCTCCCTTCTCCACCGTTTCATTAAACATTTCCAAAAGTTCAGGGGAAACTCTGTCACAACTGCTTATAAAATCCTGCCGGAAAGCCATCCGGCCCCGACGCCTTCCCCGACTGCATCATGTCAATACACTCAATCACCTCCTTTAGCCCTAACTGCATCTCCAGTGCCTGCCTCTTCCCCTCTCCCAACTCCGGAATTCCAACCCATCTAAAAACCGACCCATATCAGCCTCCGTGCCCTCCCCCCCCCCCCCCCTCTCCCCCTCTCCCCCAGCTCAGCCCTGTACAGACCCTCATAATAGGCCTTGAACACCTCATTAATCCTCTCCGGACCCCCCCCCCCCCCACCCCTCCACCTTCACCTGAATAATTTCCCTCACAGCTGCCTGTTGCCACAGCTGGTGGGTCAGCATGCGACTCGCCTTCTCCCCACGCTCATACTGTATTCCCCCACTGAAGTGGGGGGCAGCGATGAGACCTCTTAAAACTGAATAGCTAGGATGCCACAGGAGTATTTTTACATAAGTTAGTTTATTAAGGATTGAGATTAATTATAGAAAGGGCAGCATGGTAGTACAAGTGGATAGCACTGTGGTTTCACAGCGCCAGGGTCCCAGGTTCGATTCCCCGCTGGGTCACTGTCTGTGCGGAGTCTGCACGTTCTCCGTGTCTGCGTGGGTTTCCTCCCACAGTCCGAAAACGTGCAGGTTAGGTGGATTGGCCATGATAAATTGCCCTTAGTGACCAAAAAGGTTAGGAGGGGTTATTGGGTTACGGGGATGGGGTGTAAGTGAGAGCTTGAGTGGGTCGGTGCAGACTCGATGGGCCAAATGGCCTCCTTCTGCACTGTATGTTCTATGTTCTAACCATCAAACCTGTATTTTAGGACATAGCAGTGATAATCATGTAAACTCTGGATACAAGCAGTGGCCACAATGTATGATGGGATTTAGGCTTGTGAACTTGTCCATGTGTTTGAGACACAGGAGATGTGTGATCAGCAAATTACTAGTAAACACAAGTTTTTATCAGTAGCCTCCAATATCCTCTGGAACAATCCATGAAGCGAAAAGGAAGCCACTTTTGATATCCTGTTCTTCTGAAACAAACCATGGAGTAAAGAGGATGCCAGTTCTGCCATCCTGACCCTCACAAACAATGTTAAGATGGGGAAAACAACTTATGATTGACATCAAGCCTTTTGTAAACACAGCTAACAGGATGAGACTCAATCATGGGCTGATCACAATTTTATTGGATAAAGTTTAAACATGACAGCTTCAAGGATTGGATCGAGTTAAACTGGGGTGGGCTATTGATTTTTGTAAATTGTACAATTGATGTGTTTTTAAAAAATATATATACTTTATTCAAGTTTTTTGGCCAAACATAACAATACAGAGTGTTTCTTTTACACAACAATAAAGCAATATAAATAACCATGGCCAGTTTTAAACAAATAAATAAGTAATATATAAACAAAAAAACTAAATGGCAACTGCCTTGTCCAAAATAAATACTCTCCAAAAATACAATCCAACAATCCAATATACAATTACATATACCAAATACCTATACATATACAATAACATCCCTGAGAGTCCGTCCGATTCCTCCCCCCCGCCCTTCCCTCCCCCCCCCCCCCTGGGTTGCTGCTGTTGTCTACTTCTTATCCATTCCCTCTATCTTTCTGTGAGGTAGTCGACGAATGGTTGCCACCGCCTGGTGAACCCCTGAGCCGAACCCCTAAACACAAACTTAATCCGTTCTAACTTTATAAACCCTGCCATGTCGTTTATCCAGGTCTCCACACCCGGGGGTTTGGCTTCCTTCCACATTAACAATATCCTGCGCCGGGCTACAAGGGACGCAAAGGCCAACACGTCAGCCTCTCTCACCTCCTGCACTCCCGGCTCTTCTGCAACCCCAAATATATCCAACCCCCAGCTTGGTTCGACCCGGACCCCCACCACCTTTGAAAGCACCTTTGCCACCCCCACCCAGAACCCCTGTAGTGCCGGGCATGACCAGAACATGTGGGTGTGATTCGCTGGGCCTCTCGAGCATCTCGCACACCTATCCTCCACCCCAAAAAATTTACTAAGCCGTGCTCCAGTCATATGCGCCCTGTGTAGCACCTTAAATTGTATCAGGCTTAGCCTGGCACACGAGGACGATGAGTTTACCCTACGTAGGGCATCAGCCCACAGCTCCTCCTCAATCTACTGCCCCAGTTCTTCTTCCCATTTCCCTTTCAGCTCATCTAGCATGATCTCCCCCTCGTCCCTCATCTCCCTGTATATGTCCGCCACCTTACCGTCCCCCACCCATGTCTCTGAGATCACTCTATCCTGCACTTCCCGCGTCGGGAGCTGCGGGAATTCCCTCACCTGTTGCCTCGCAAAAGCCCTCAATTGCATATACCGAAATGCATTCCCTTGGGGCAACCCATATTTCTCCGTCAGCGCTCCCAGACTCGCAAACGTCCCATCTACAAATAGATCTCTTAGTTGTACTACCCCAGCTCTTTGCCATGCTCCAAATCCCCCATCCATTCTCCCCGGAACTAACCTATGATTGTTTCTTATCGGGGACCGCACCAAAGCTCCCGTCCCTCCCCTATGCCGTCTCCACTGCCCCCAAATTCTCAATGTAGCCACCACCACCGGGCTTGTGGTGTATTTCTTTGGTGAGAACGGCAACGGCGCCGTCACCATTGCTTGCAGGCTAGTCCCCCTGCAGGACACCCTCTCCAATCTCTTCCACGCCGCTCCCTCCCCTTCTCCCATCCACTTACACACCATTGAGATATTGGCGGCCCAGTAGTACTCACTTAGGCTCGGTAGTGCCAGTCCCCCCCTGTCCCTACTACGCTGCAAGAATCCCCGCCTCACTCTCGGGGTCTTCCCAGCCCACACAAAACTCATAATGCTCTTCTCAATTCTTTTGAAAAAAGCCTTCGTGATCACCACCGGGAGGCACTGGAACACAAAAAGGAATCTCGGGAGGACCACCATTTTAACCGCCTGCACCCTACCTGCCAATGACAGGGACACCATGTCCCATCTCTTGAAATCCTCCTCCATCTGTTCCACCAACCGTGTTAAATTAAGCCTATGTAATGTACCCCAATTCTTGGCTATCTGGATCCCCAGGTACCGGAAGTCCCTTGTTACCTTCCTCAACGGTAAATCCTCTATCTCTCTGCTCTGCTCCCCCGGATGCACCACAAATAACTCACTTTTCCCCATGTTCAGTTTATACCCTGAAAAATCCCCAAACTCCCCAAGTATCCGCATTATCTCTGGCATCCCCTCCGTCGGGTCCGCCACATATAGCAACAAATCATCCGCATACAGAGATACCCGGTGTTCTTCTCCCCCCCCTAAGTACTCCCCTCCACTTCCTGGAACCCCTCAGTGCTATGGCCAGGGGTTCAATCGCCAGTGCAAACAATAACAGGGACAGAGGGCATCCCTGCCTTGTCCCTCTATGGAGCCGAAAATAGTCAGACCCCCGTCCATTCGTGACCACGCTCGCCATCGGGGCCCTATACAGCAACTGTACCCACCTGATATACCCGTCCCCAAAGCCAAATCTCCTCAGCACCTCCCACAAATAATCCCACTCCACTCTATCAAATGCTTTCTCGGCATCCATCGCCACCACTATCTCAGCTTCCCCCTCTGGGGGGGGCATCATCATTACCCCTAGCAGCCTCCGTATATTTGTATTTAGCTGTCTCCCCTTCACAAACCCAGTTTGGTCCTCATGAACCACCCCCGGGACACAATCCTCTATCCTCATTGCCATTACATTGGCCAGAATCTTAGCATCCACATTCAGGAGGGAAATGGGCCTGTATGACCCGCATTGCAGCGGGTCTTTTTCCTTCTTTAGGAGGAGCGATATTGTTGCCTCTGACATAGTCGGGGGCAGCTGCCCCCTTTCCCTCGCCTCATTAAAGGTTCTCATCAGTAGCGGGGCCAGCAAGTCCAAATATTTCTCATAGAATTCAACTGGGAATCCGTCTGGTCCCGGGGCCTTCCCCGCTTGCATGCTCCCAATCCCTTTCACTACTTCCTCCGTCTCAATCTGTGCTCCCAGCCCCACTCTCTCCTGCTCCTCCACCTTAGGAAATTCCAGCTGATCCAGAAAGCACATCATTCTCTCCTTCCCGTCCGGGGGCTGCGCTTCATATAGTTTTTCATAAAATGCCTTGAACACTCCATTCACTCTCTCCGCTCCCCGCTCCATCTCTCCCTCCTCATCTCTCACCCCCCCCTATCTCCCTCGCTGCTCCCCTTTTCCTCAGTTGGTGGGCCAACAACCTACTCGCCTTCTCCCCATATTCGTACTGTACACCCTGTGCCTTCCTCCATTGTGCCTCTGCATTACCCGTAGTCAACAAGTCAAATTCTACATGTAGCCTTTGCCTTTCCCTGTACAGTCCCTCCTCCGGTGCCTCCGCGTATTGTCTGTCCACCCTCAGAAGTTCTTTCAACAACCGCTCCCTTTCCCTACCCTCCTCCTTTCCTTTATGTGCCCTAATAGATATCAGCTCCCCTCTAACCACTGCCTTCAGCGCCTCCCAGACCACTCCCATCTGTACCTCCCCATTATCATTAAGTTCCAAGTACCTTTCAATACACCCCCTCACCCTTAAACACCCCCCTCATCTGCCAATAATCCCATGTCCATTCTCCAGGGTGGAAGCTGTTGTTTTTCTTCCCCTATCTCCAGGTCCACCCAGTGTGGAGCATGATCCGAGATGGCTATAGCCGTGTACTCCATCCCCGTCACCTTTGGGATCAGTGCCCTTCCCAAAACAAAAAAATCTATTCGTGAAAATACTTTGTGTACAGAGGAGAAAAATGAAAACTCCTTACTCCTAGGTCTACTAAATCTCCAGGGATCTACTCCTCCCATCTGCTCCATAAAATCTTTAAGCACCCTAGCTGCAGCCGGCCTCCTTCCGGTCCTGGACCTCGATCTGTCCAGCCCTGGGTCCAGCACCGTATTAAAGTCTCCACCCATTACCAACTTCCCCACTTCTAGGTCCGGGATTCGTCCTAACATACGCCTCATAAAATTGGCATCATCCCAGTTCGGGGCATACACGTTCACTAATACCACCGCCTCCCCTTGTAGTTTGCCACTCACCATCACGTATCTGCCCCCACTATCCGCCACTATAGTCTTTGCCTCAAACATTACCCGCTTCCCCACTAGTATGGCCACCCCCCTGTTTTTTGCATCCAGCCCCGAATGAAACACCTGCCCCACCCATCCTTTGCGTAGTCTAACCTGGTCTATCAGCTTCAGATGCGTCTCCTGAAGCATAACCACATCTGCCTTAAGTTTCTTTAGGTGTGCGAGTACCCGTGCCTTCTTAATCGGCCCGTTCAGCCCTCTCACATTCCAGGTGATCAACCGGGTTGGGGGGCTCTTTACCCCCCCCCCCCTTGATGACTAGCCATTTCCTTTTTCAATCCAGCTCCTCACCCGGTTCCCACGTAGCTGTATCCCCCCCAGGCGGTGCCCCCCCCGCCCCAACCCCCCCCTCCCATACCAGCTCCCCCTTCTCCCCAGCAGCAGCAACCCAGTTAACTCCCCCCCCTCCCCCCGCTAGATCCCTGTAGCGCACAAAGACTCCGTGAGACGAATAGAGTGAAATTGATGAGGCTTTATTAAGCGTGTCTGTTCCCCCGCAGCTCAATAGTAGAATGGCCTGCGGGGGAGGACTCCGGCTTCTTATACTCCGCCTTCAGGGCGGAGTTAGAGGTCAACGGCCAACCAGGACCCGGGATCTGTCAGCCAATGACATTAGGGCTTCCAGTCCCACATGACCCCCAATACATACTACCACATTCACCCCTTGTCAAAAATGAACCCGGCGGGGTGATGCTTCGTATGGTGGTAAGGGTTTACAGGGCTGGTCCTGGGAGGAAAACATTCACATGGCAATACAGTATTGTACAATTTTGTCCTGTTTCAACTATTTACAGAAGGTATCGGGAGAAAAGCAAAATGTTCTTGTGAAAAGTCTATATATTGATTTAGATCGACGCCACGAGTCGGTCGGGCGGTCTGGTCGTCTGTGTCGATCGCCTCAGCCCCGGTGGTGGTGGTGGTGCTTGTACCGGTGTTGTCGTCTCCGGGAGCCTTACGGTTTCAGCTTGGGCTTTATTCTTTGTCGGGCCTGAGGGGAGGGGAACCGATCCTCCTGGGAAGGGGGCGGTCGCGGGGTGCGGCGGTGGCAGGAAGGGGGGGGGGGTTGGGTGAATGGTGTCGGGGGGGTGTGTGTGTTGCCGGCGGGTGCCAGATCCCGCAGGGAGACCGTGTCCTGTCGGCCGTCGGGGTACTCCACGTAAGCGTACTGCGGGTTCGCGTGGAGGAGGTGAACCCTTTCGACCAACGGGTCCGCCTTATGTGCCCGCACATGCTTTCGGAGCAAGTTGGGTCCTGGGGCCGCCAGCCAGGTCGGCAGCGACGTTCCAGAGGAGGACCTCCTAGGGAAGACAAGGAGACGCTCATGAGGCGTTTGATTAGTGCTCGTACATAATAGCGACCGGATGGAGTGGAGAGCGTCCGGGAGGACCTCCTGCCACCGTGAAACTGGGAGGTCCCTGGACCGTAGGGCCAGTAGGACGGTCTTCCAGACCGTGCCGTTCTCCCTCTCTACTTGCCCGTTCCCCCGGGGGTTGTAGCTGGTCGTCCTGCTTGAGGCTATGCCCTTGCTGAGCAGGAACTGGCGCAGCTCGTCACTCATGAAGGAGGACCCCCTGTCGCTGTGGACGTATGCGGGGCAACCGAACAGTGTGAAGATGGTGTTCAGGGCTTTAATGACTGTGGCCGCGGTCATGTCAGAGCAGGGAATGGCGAATGGGAAGCGGGAGTATTCGTCCACCACATTAAGAAAGTATGTGTTGCGGTCGGTGGAGGGGAGGGGCCCTTTGAAATCGAGACTAAGGCGTTCAAAGGGGCGGGAAGCCTTAATCAGGTGCGCACCATCCGGCCTGAAAAAATGCGGTTTGCACTCTGCGCAGATGTGGCAGTTCCTTGTGACTGTACGGACCTCCTCTAAAGAGTATGGGAGATTGCGGGACTTGATAAAGTGGAAAAACCGAGTGACCCCCGGGTGGCAGAGGTCCTCGTGGAGGGTTTGGAGGCGGTTAATTTGTGCGTTGGCACATGTGCCGCGGGATAGGGCATCGGACGGCTCGTTCAGCTTTCCGGGACGATACAAAATCTCGTAGTTGAAGGTGGAGAGCTCGATCCTCCACCTTAAGATCTTGTCGTTTTTGATTTTGCCCCGCAGTGCATTATCGAACATGAAGGCTACCGACCGTTGGTCGTTGAGGAGAGTGAATCTCCTGCCGGCCAGGTAATGCCTCCAATGTCGCACAGCTATGGCTTGGGCTTCCTTTTCCACTGAGGAGTGGCGGATTTCTGAGGCGTGGAGGGTCCGGGAGAAAAAGGCCACGGGTCTGCCCGCTTGGTTAAGGGTGGCCGCTAGAGCTACGTCGGAGGCGTCGCTCTCGACCTGGAAGGGGAGGGACTCGTCGATGGCGCGCATCGTGGCCTTTGCGATATCCGCTTTGATGCGGCTGAAGGCCTGGCAAGCCTCTGTCGACAGAGGGAAGGTCGTGGTCTGTATTAGGGGGCGGGCCTTGTCTGCGTACTGGGGGACCCACTGGGCGTAGTATGAAAAAAACCCCAGGCAGCGTTTCAGGGCTTTTGGGCAGTGCGGGAGGGGGAATTCCATGAGGGCGCGCATACGTTCGGGGTCGGGGCCTATTATCCCATTGCGCACTACGTAGCCCAGAATGGCTAGCCGATTGGTGCTAAAAACGCACTTGTCCTCGTTGTACGTGAGGTTCAAGGCTTTGGCGGTCTGGAGGAATTTTTGGAGGTTGGCGTCGTGGTCCTGCTGGTCGTGGCCGCAGATGGTTACATTGTCGAGATACAGGAACGTGGCCCGCAACCCATGTTGATCAACCATTCGGTCCATCTCCCGTTGGAAGACCGAGACCCCGTTTGTGACGCCAAATGGGACCCTTAGGAAATGGTATAATCGCCCGTCTGCCTCGAAGGCTGTGTACTTGCGGTCACTTGGGCGGATGGGGAGCTGGTGGTAGGCGGACTTGAGGTCCACGGTGGAGAAGACTTTATATTGGGCAATCCGATTGACCATGTCGGATATGCGGGGGAGAGGGTACGCGTCTAGTTGTGTGTACCTGTTGATGGTCTGGCTATAGTCTATCACCATCCTTTGTTTCTCCCCTGTCTTCACTACTACCACCTGCGCTCTCCAGGGACTATTGCTGGCCTGGATTATGCCTTCCTTTAGTAGCCACTGGACTTCGGACCGAATGAAGGTCCGGTCCTGGGCGCTGTACCGTCTGCTCCTAGTGGCGACGGGTTTGCAATCCGGGGTGAGGTTCGCAAACAAGGACGGGGGTTGCACCTTGAGGGTTGCGAGGCCGCAGACAGTGAGTGGGGGTATTGGGCCCCCGAATTTGAACGTAAGGCTCTGTAGATTGCATTGGAAATCTAATCCCAGTAAGGTGGGGGCGCAGAGTTGGGGAAGGACGTTTAGTTTGTAGTTTTTGAACACCCTCCCCTGCACCGTTAGGGTAACTATGCAGAATCCTTGGATCTGTACGGAGTGGGATCCTGCAGGTAGGGAAATCTTTTGTGCGCTGGGATAGGTGGTCAAGGAACAGCGTCTTACCGTGTCGGGGTGGATAAAGCTCTCCGTGCTCCCGGAGTCGACTAGGCATGGTGTCTCGTGGCCGTTTATTAGCACCGTTGTCGTCGTCGTCTGGAGTGTCCGGGGCCGAGCTTGATTGAGCGTAATTGAAGCGAGACGTGATTGTAGTAGTGGAGTGGGGTCCGTTGTTGCCGTCCAAGATGGCGTCGGGGATGAACAAAATGGCTGCCCCCATACATCGCACATGGCTGGGGGGTCACAAGATGGTGGCGGGGGTGGACAAAATGGCCGCCCCCACGCGTCGTACAGGTCTGGGGTGGTCCAAGATGGCGGCGCCCTTCCTCCCCTCGTGGTGGCCGGGACCCAAAATGGCGGTGTCTGCGGGTCGCACATGGGGCGCTGGGGGGGTTGGGGAGCGTTAGCACCGCGCGGGGCTCCCTCATCTCTGGGGACAGCGGTGGTCGGGACCCAAGTTGGTAGCGCCGGCGGGTCAGACGTGGGGCACGGGGGGGGGGGGGTTTGGGGGGCGTTAGAGACGCACAGAACTCCCTCTTCTCCGGGGAGAGTGGTGGTCGGGACCCAAAGTGGAAGCGCCGGCGGGTCATACGTGGGGACGGGGGGGGGGGGGGGGTTGGGGAGCGTAAGCGGCGTGCAGGCCTCCCGGTTCTCCCGGGACCGCGGTGGTCGGGACCCGCAGAGCCTGCGGGTCGTACATGGGGCGCTGGGGGGGTTGGGGAGCGTAAACGGCTTGCAGGACTCCCTGTTCTCCCGGGACAGCGGCGACCTCGCGGGACCGGCACACAACCGCAAAATGGCCCTTTCTCCCGCAGCTCTTGCAGATTGCTGCGTGGGCCGGGCAGCGCTGCCGGGGGTGTTTCGCCTGGCCGCAGAAATAGCAGCGGGCGCCCCCGGTGCGACTTGGCGTTTGGACCGCGCAAGCCTGTGGAGTGTCCGGGGGGGGGGGGGTGGGTTTGTCGCGACGGGTACGTACGGAGCCCAATGGGCTGCCGTGCGGTCGGGGCCGTAGGCACGGGTATTACGCGCGGCCACGTCTCGGGAGGCTGCTACGGCCCGGGCCTCTGAGAGTCCTAGCGACTCTCTTTCTAGAAGTCTTTGGCGGATTTGGGAGGAATTCATACCTGCCACAAAAGCATCGCGCATTAACATGTCCGTGTGTTCATTTGCGTTCACCGAAGGGCAGCTGCAGGCTCGTCCCAAAATCAGCAGCGCGGCGTAGAATTCGTCCATCGATTCTCCGGGACCTTGCCGTCTCGTCGCGAGCTGGTAGCGAGCATAGATTTGGTTAACTGGGCGGACATAGAGACTTTTCAGTGCTGCGAACGCCGTCTGGAAATCCTCCGCGTCTTCGATGAGGGAGAAAATCTCCGTGCTCACCCTCGAGTGCAGGACCTGTAGTTTTTGGTCTTCTGTGACCCGGCCGGTGGCCGTTCTGAGGTAGGCCTCAAAACAAGTCTGCCAGTGCTTGAAGGCTGCTGCCGCGTTCACTGCGTGGGGGCTGATCCTCAGGCATTCCGGAATGATCCTGAGCTCCATAGTCCTTTTTAGGCACGCTTAATAAATTGTAGCGCACAAAGACTCCGTGAGACGAATAGAGTGAAGTCGATGAGGCTTTATTAAGCGTGTCTGTTCCCCCGCAGCTCGATAGTAGAATGGCCTGCGGGGGAGGACGCCGGATTCTTATACTCCGCCTTCAGGGCGGAGCTAGAGGTCAACGGCCAACCAGGACCCGGGATCTGTCAGCCAATGACATTAGGGCTTCCAGTCCCACATGACCCCCAATACATACTACCACAATCCCAAGCTAGCGTAATTGCAACCCCCATGTTGCTCCCAGAAGTCAGCAAACTCTGGCCGACCTCGGCTTCCCCCCGTGACCTCGGCTCACACTGTGCGAGGCCCCCTCCTTCCTGCTTCCCTGTTCCCGCCATGATTACCATAGCGCGGGAACAAAGCCCGCGCTTCCCTTTTGGCCCCGCCCCCAATGGCCGGCGCCCTCAGCTCCTCATCCTCCCTCACCCCTTCCCCCACGACATGGGGAAGAGAGAGAAGTTACAGGGTCGCAGGTTTAACAACTTGGGAAGTCATCTCTTCCCCCTTTTCCCCCCTTCATCCCACATATTCACCCCCCCACTTTTGTCCCAAACGTTCTTTTCCTGGCCCGCTCACTCCAGCTTCTCCTCGACAATAAATGTCCACGCCTCATCTGCCGTTTCGAAGTAGTGGTGTTTCCCTAGATGTGCGACCCACAGTCTTGCCGGTTGCAGCATTCCGAATTTGACCTTCCTTTTATGCAACACCGCCTTGGCCCGATTAAAGCTTGCCCTCCTTCTCGCCACCTCCGCACTCCAATCTTGATATACGCGGATTATCGCGTTCTCCCACCTACTGCTCCGAGTTTTCTTTGCCCATCTGAGGACCATCTCTCTGTCCTTGTATCGGAGAAATCTCACCACTATTGCTCGAGGAATTTCTCCAGCCCTCGGTCTTCGCGCCATAACCCGATAGGCTCCCTCCACCTCCAGCGGACCCGTCGGGGCCTCCGATCCCATTAACGAGTGCAGCATCGTGCTCACATATGCCCCGACGTCCGCCCCTTCTGCACCTTCGGGAAGACCAAGAATCCTTAGGTTCTTCCTCCTCGCATTATTCTCCAGCACCTCCAGCCTTTCCACACATCTTTTGTGTTGTGCCTCGTGGATCTCCGTTTTCACCACCAGGCCCTGTATGTCGTCCTTATTCTCAGCAGCCTTTGCCTTCACGACCCGAAGCTCCTGTTCCTGGGTCTTTTGCTCCTCCTTTAGCCCCTCAATCGCTTGTAATATCGGGGCCAACAGCTCCTTCTTCATCTCCTTTTTGAGTTCATCTACGCAACGCCGCAGGAACTCTTGTTGGTCAGGGCCCCATATTAAACTGCCTCCTTCCGACGCCATCTTGCTTTGTGCCTGCCTTCCTGGCCGCTGCTCTAGAGGATCCACCACAATCCGGCTACTTTCCTCTCTTTTTACCATCCGTGTCCAGGGGGGATTCCCTTCTGGATTACCGCACAGTGTTATTTGCCGTTAAAATTGCCGATGGGGCTCCTATTAAGAGCCCAAAAGTCCGTTCCACCGGGAGCTGCCGAAACGTGCGACTTAGCTGGTCATCGCCGCACCCGGAAGTCTGATTGATGTGTTTTTATCAGTGTTTAGTAGATAGATCTTGGCAAGCATCCAGATCTCATCTCTCATGTACACAAACTCAAGCTTGGGAAAAAAAAAACGTCTTATCCAGATTGTTTTTTAAAAAAAAGTAGTTTTATTAAGGTTTTGCAGAATTTTTCATAATAAAACAGTAGTAACAATAATAACAAAACAAACTAGAGTGAACATTAACATAGTGCAAAAACAGAATATACAATAACAATTAAATAGACATTACCCCACGTGACTCAGTCTTCCCACACCATCCCAATGAAGCATTCACCCCTCCCCCTACGGCTTGCTGCTGCTGACATTTTAATTTTCCCCGAGAAAGTCGCCGAACGGCTGCCACCTCCGAGAGAACCCTAGCGTAGACCCTCTTAAGGCAAACTTTATTTTCTCGAGGCTGAGAAACCCAGCCATGTCGTTAACCCAAGTCTCTACACTCGGGGGCTTCGAGTGCCTCCACATTAATAAAATCCATCTCCGGGCTACTAGGGAGGCAAAGGCCATGTCGTGACTCGGCGCCCGCCCCGCACGCTTTTGTCTGTTGAGACTTAAACACTTCTGGTTCAGCTATCCATACAACAGAGAGGGAATCCTTTTCGCAGTGTTCGCTTCACCAATCTGCCCCAAAACGTCCGTGAAAACTCCTGAAAAAAGGTCCGAGAGTCCGTTCCAGACGGGAGCTACCGAATGCGCGACCTACTCCTCCATGGCCGCCACCGGAAGTCTCGTCATCGCTTCTTCAATGGCCTTTGCGAGATCTTTTCGCAGTTGTTCCCTCTGCTGCTGGAATTCAGCTTTAATCAAGGCCATCAAGTCAGTTTGAAGCCTTTGAGCTTGCCCTTCTCCCGCTTGCATGCTTGAAGAGGCTTTTGTCTTTGCTGCAGCACCAGCCAAATCCATCACTGTTTCTGCCGGGTCTGGTAACCAAGAGACATACCATTCCTGGGGGAAAGTACTCCTCCAACATTCACCTACGTCTTTTCATCAAAATTCCACTCCGTATTGATTAAAAAGAGCTCTTTTCTGTAACCTTGGGCAGGAGCTGCCTTGTATGTGACCACTTACTCCATGGTCCACACCGGAAGACTCTTATCCAGATTGTTGATGTGACTGTTGCTCTCTGTACTGAGTTTAGCCACAAGGAAGGACCTCACGTGAAAGCTGACTCAATATGCAGACCTTAAAACCGCTCCTACACCAGCGCCCTACGCAGCTGACCCACCACTCTTCTTGTCGCCAACCAATCAAACTGCCCCTGCAACATCTTTCTTTCCACCAACAACTCCTTCATGGGGTCAAACAGTCGCCGATGCGCTCCCACCCCATTCTAGCCTTATCGACCTTGAACAGAATAATTCCCCCCCCTCCCCCGGACCACCACCTTCAAGGCCTTCCAAAACATGGCTGCCGATACCTCCCCATTCTGATTAAGCTCTACATAATTCTTAATCGTCACTGCCACCTTCCCACAGAATTCCTTGTCGGCCAAAAGCCCCGAATCCAACCTCCACCCCAGCCTCTGCGTCTGACCTGAACCAAGTCTGGAAATTGAGATAGTGCGGGGCGTGGTCCAAAATCACTATTCCACACTATCAGCACCGCCTGGCTCACCACAAAAAGTCAATCTGGGAATAGACCCTAGACACATGCGAGAAGGAATACTCCCTCTCTCCCAGGTGCCCAGACCACTACCATCCCCCCCGCTCCGTCCATGACCAAATGCATCCTTCTTCATGGGGTCAAACAGTCACCGATGCTCCTCCCTGCATAAGTGCACATACCTCTCCCCTCCCCCCACCCCTAATCCCCCTCACTCCCACCTCCCTCCCTCCACCCCCTCCTCCCACACTGGCTAACCACCGCAGCCCCCAACTTCACTTCAGTTCACTAGTATTTCTTGCTAGCATGGTAACTCCAACCTGAAGGCCCTAACTCAAACACTCACCATCCCCACCCCATCTACCCATTCCATCTGTACCCCTCCATTGCTTCCCTCCAGATCTCCTGCCCGACCCTTCCCCCCATACCCTGCACCCAACCAACACAAGAAACATCACCCAAAATGGCTCCCATATAGAACCCCCCCACTGCCCCACCTCAACCCACAACAACCCCTCATGTACTGCACAGAGCTCAACCAACAGAGTGCAATAAAATTAAACACTATACCTCCAATGTCAAAGACCCCCCTCCGAAAATAACAGCAATTTAACTTCAATACAAAAACACAAAAAATACAAAATATGGGGGGGGGGGGGAACCACCCCCATAACAACCTTTCCCAATTGGCAAACAGAAACAGTTAACAAAATTCAACAGAGATAGAACTTCCACCCACGTTACCGTTTCAGCCCTCCCCAGCTTATGTTCCTTAAGTCATTTGCCACCGACGGTGTCCCAAAGTAATATTCCCGGCCCTGAAAGTGACCCAACGTCTGGTCGGATGGAGCACCCCAAACCGAATCGGCGCCGATACAACACTGCCTTGGCTTTGTTGAACCCCACCCATCTCATAGCCAGCTTCACTCCAAAGTCCTGATGAATCTGGATTTGGTTTCCTTCCCAATCGCAATCCCGCTGCACGCCAGCCCACCTCAGAATCTTTTGCTTGTTCTGGAACTTGTGCATATGCACAATCACCACCTGCGGCAGCTCCCCTGCTCTTGGCCTCTGCCCCAGGGATCTAAGGGCCAGACCCACCTCCAAGGCCTTGTTCAGCACCTTCTTGTCCACCAAACTGGCCAGCACTCTTGCAACACAGCCCATAGCACCCATTCCCTCCATTCCCTCCGGTAGGCCCACAATCCACAGATTTTGGCCACATGAACCGGTTTCCCTGGTCCTTCACCTTTGCTTGCAGCATCTCACACACTAGGATTGTCATCTCCACTTCCAGCGTCACAATCCAGTCACTCTGGTCAGACTCCAGCTTCTGCACTGTCGCCCCCTGCACCTCCAGGCTCCTCTCCACCCATTCCAAAGACCCGCGAAGAGGTACCTCTGCCCCCTCAATCGCCTTTGGCCAGTCACTCTTCATTTCTTTATGCTGCTGCCGAAATTCGTCCTTAATGAAGCTCATCAACTTATCCATTTGTTGCTTTCCAGTTGATGACGATCCTTCCCCTCTGCCATTTTTGCAATTGATGCTGTGCCACGAGTCTCCTCCAATGCCTTAGCCAGGGCTCTCACTGTCTTCTGTTGAGTTGGGTAACCCGCAGACAGGCCCATCCAGGGGAGAACTAATCCCCCTCCACTCTCCGCACAATGTTTCCTACAGAATTCTCCAAAGTTCGGGTAAGAGGGGCCAAACCCAACTCCTTCAAACAGGAGCCACCCTGTGTGCGACCACTCACTCCATCGTTGCCTCCTGAAGTCGTGCCCAAAGAATGGTTTGCATATAAGTTGCAAAACTTAAGCCTTTACAGTTTTCTTTCACCTACTTGCAAGGTTTATTCTATCATTTTTCTCTTAATGTTCTTAATGTATTTTCAATAAAAACTATTTTAGAATGTTATTGGTATAAATTTCCTGGCATTTAACAAAAACTGAACAAAATGAACTTCTAAATTCCACTGCAATTGGACTAAAACTGGTAAGATGTAGAAAAACAAATGGAATAAAATATATACAATTAGAAAGATTAGCAACTGTTATAGCTCCAGTTATTTCTTCCTCTTCCCGAGCATGTTGATATAATGCAGCAGGAAGTCTTTCAACGTGCCCTTCATTAATTGACATGTAGTCATAATTACTCAGCTTCAGTGTTTAAGAAATCTAATCCCTCCAGTGATGTCCATACCCTGGATTACAGCTGGATGTACAATGTATTCATAGGCCGATTAGTAGATCAGGTTTATATCTGCATGTAATATGTGAGAGGATATTCACATTTAGGACAGGCTTCTGTTATACAGTCAATATTTTCCCATGCATCAGTTCTACGTCTTTCATTAAATTCTTTTCTTGGGAAATTATCTGTTTGTTAATTTGCTTGTGATGTTGTGAATTTGGGGACAGGTGCACAAGCAAACTGGTAACATTTCTGTCCTTCCTCCACGATCAGCACGCTTGTACAGGTCGGACAGAAGAGCAGCATCATTGGAAACCTATTTGCTTTCCAAAAATGTACTTTATTAATAATATTTATAAAAAAACATTACATGACCATTCAAAATTGACATTACATAAAGTGCAAATAAAATCAGTCTGTGGGATTCTCCGTCGCCAGGATTCTCTGCCCCCATCGGCAGCGCACCCACACCCACGGGTTTCCTGATGGCATGGGGTGGCCACAATGGGAAACCCCATTGGCCGGCTATGGGAACAGAGAATCCCGCTGCCAGCGAGGGCGTGCCGCACAGGGAAACCGGGCTGGCAGGACAGAGAATCCCGCCCAGTTTCTTCCAATACTCTACATTACTCACTGTATTTACAATGACAATTAAAATTAGAAAGTTTAATACATTTCAAACATACAGCCCGGGGGTTTCTGGTAGTTTCCAGCCACTGAGTGTACAAAGGGTTGAACGGCTTCAGTGGTGGCATTGCCCCATTGCACCTTTATGGTCTCTGCCCCAAGCCTGAGTGTGTCCTCAGCACATAGTCCTGGATTTTGGATTGTGCCAGTCTTCAACACTCGCTCAAGAACAACACTGTTCACTGGAAGACCAACACGTTTTGGGCAGACCAAAGAGTGTTTCATGGAGGTGATACCCTTTGGCCACAGCTGATGTTTGTCTAAGAACAAAGCAGAGGGTCTTGTGCCATGGAGCTGCTCGGGATGAACCTCAACACAAACCACTGCTTCGCTCTCCACTGCTCCACTGCTTCTTCTTTGCAATGGTACATTCCAGAAGGAGATGTGTGACAGTCTCTTCCCCACCGCAGCACCTTCAAGGGAACGAGGTGGTGAGACTCAAGGGGCTGGATTCTCTGCTGGCGGGATGCTCCGTTTTGGGGGATGGGTGGGAGCTGGCCATGGGGTATGCTGTGGGGTCCCGGATGGCGGATTGGGTCCGCGCACTGACGATGCCAGTTGTACGGCGCGACCGCTGCAGGTAGTCAGCCTTGCACATGCGGGGCCAGCAACCCGGCCATTCTCTGGCCTTTTTCGGCACGGGAGTCGTGAGTTTCACCCGGCGCCACTACTAGCCCATCATTGGATCCGGAATCGGTGAGGGTTTCACGCAGGATGTTTGGTCATAAAAGACCACACATGCGCCGTTGGCATCAACATTTAGTCGCTGAAACGGATTGGTAGAGGAGTGGACCAGAATATTATGGAAGCAACTGTCTCAAGGAACTGTCATGTGAGAGTACCTTTAAGAAATGGGTGTTTGTCAAATAGCTGTGGTGGATGTACCTTTAAGAAATGGGGTTTATCAAATAGCTGCAGTGATGTCAGAGTGTGGGTGGTGTCTTGTTTTACTTTTGCTTTGGGCTGTCAGCTACAGGGTGTGTTTGGTTTTGTTTTGCAGATTAGGAGCTGCATCCAGAGAAACAAGGTGTAATTCTGATCTCTCTCTGTATGAAAAGAATGCCTTCAGATCACTTGCTAATTTAACAGTGATACCTGCTCTCAGTAGAGAATTTAAACCTGTTGCCTTTCTGTAAAAAGGGTCCTTTGCCTTATGGATGTTGCAAGGAAAGATTATGGGTTACTTATAGAGTACTGTATTCTTTGGAAGGAGTATTTGAGTTGATAGTAGCTAAGATGTTCACTGTGTGTGTTTAGAAATGTTAACTGGATTCACAGAATAAACATTGTTTTTGTTTAAACATACTTTAGCTCTCTGTTGCACCACACCTGTGAAGTGGGCCCTTGTGCTTCCCATAACCAAAATCTATTTAAAGTTATGGGTCAGGTGAACTCCATGATGTACTTTGGGGTTCTCTAAACCCTGGCCCGTAACAAATTGGAGGCTCGAGGGGATAAAATCAATCTATTAAGTTGGCTTTGTGAACTTAAAGACAGTGAGGGGTGAGCATATTGTGGTTGCTTTTCAGGTGTGGTACACCAGTTTAAATAGGGAATGTGTTGTGGACAATGGCTCTTTCAGAGGCTCTGAGGATTTTGGGGGTGGAGACGGTCACACGCAGTACCTTTCGAACAGAGACTAAAAACAGGCTTTTAGATTTGGCAAAAACATTGCAGTTAAAATTACCTGAAAGAATAGGAAAAGAAGAGGTACTTACGGTGCTAGCTGAGCATTTAAAATTGCCTGAGATACAGTCTGACTCATTAGAAATGGCAAAAATTCAGTTCCAAATCAAACAACTTGAACATGAAAAAGAATTAAAGCATCTTGAATACGCAATGAGAGAAATAGAAAGAGAAAACATGACAGTCAGTTAAAATTGGCGGATGTAAAGGAAAACGGAGGATAGTGATGAGGATAAAGAGAAAGAGCGTTGTAGTCGAAGGCTTGGTGGGGATCTATTTAAATATGTCCTAACATTGCCAAGGTTTGATGAGAAGGAGGTAGAAGCCTTTTTCATTTCATTTGAGAAGGTGGCTAAACAAATGAAATGGCCACAGGACATGTGGGTATTACTGATTCAAACAAAGCTGGTAGGTAGGGCTAGTGAAGTGTTTGCATCACTACTGGAGGAGGTATCTGGGACGTATGAGGAGGTGAAAAACTCCATCTTAGGTGCATATGAATTAGTGCCTGAAGCCTACAGACAAAGGTTTGGAAATTTAAGGAAACAACCTGGTCAAACATACATGGAGTTTGAAAGGATCAAACAGAGTAATTTTGATAGGTGGATAAGGGCTTTGAAAACAGACCAAACGCTTGAAGCTCTCAGAGAGATTATAGTTTTAGAGGAGTTTAAAAATTCAATTCCTGATGTAGTGAGAACTCGTGGAAGAGCAGAGGGTTAAAATTGCGAGGTTAGCAGCAGAAATGGCAGATGATTATGAATTAGTTCAAAAATCAAAGCTTGGTTTCTGACATCAGTTTCAGCCTGTGAGGGATATAAACTGCGAAAAGAGAAATACTCAAGTGATAAAGGTGATCTGATGAGAGTTAATAAGGAGTGTACCTCAGATCAAAAAGGAAATCCAGGAGGGTGGAAGAGACATGAAAAGTTTCAAATATTTTCACTGTAATAAGCTCGGCCATGTAAAGTCACAGTGTTGGTGGTTGAAGAAAAGCACTAGAAAGGCTGATGTGGTAAAACAGGATAAGACAGTGGGGTTTGTTAAAGTGGTAAAGGAAAGCCCAAGTGAAGCGAAGGAGGTGCAAAAGGTTGTACTGCCTGCTCAAGAGGTGCTTGATAAGAAGGTGCCAGATCTCTTTAAAGAATTTACTTGTGTGGGTAAAGTTTACTCATGTGTATCAGAAGGAGCAGGTAAAGAAGTCACAATTTTAAGAGATACGGGAGCTAGTCAATCTTTAATGGTAAAAGATAGGAGTTATGTAATTTGGGAAGAATATTGCCAGAAAAGGTGGTAATATGTGGAATTCAGGATGAGAAGAGTAGTGTTCCATTATATAAGGTAAGGTTGGAAAGTCCAGTGAAGAGTGGCAAAGTGGTAGTAGGAGTAATAGAGAAACTATCTTGTCCAGGAATACAGTTTATCTTGGGTAATGATATAGCTGGATCGCAGGTGGGAGTGATGCCTACTGTGATTGATTAGCCAGTGGAAAATCAGACAACTGAAGTGTTGAAGGACGAATATCCTGGGATTTTTCCGGATTGTGTAGTAACAAGGTCGCAAAATCACAGGTTAAGACAAAAGGAGAAATTAAAGAGTGAAGATGAAGTTGAAGTGCAATTATCAGAAACTATTTTTGATCAGATGGTTGGAAAAGAACAAGAACAGGTGGAGGATGAGGCGGATAATTTTAGTTCAGGAAAATTAGCGGAGTTACAACAGAAAGATATAGAAATAAAACGGATGGATCAGAAAGCATACAGGGAAGTAATCTGGGTGTGTAATGGAATGTTATTACCGTAAAAAATGATGTCTTGATGAGATGCAGGCGGATGAAAAGTAGGCAGAAGTTCATCAAGTAGTATTGCTGGTAGGGTATAGAAAAGAGATGTTGCGAGTAGCACATGAGGTACCAGTAGGAGGTCATTTGGGAATAAGGAACATAGAACATATAGTGCAGAAGGAGGCCATTCAGCCCATCGAGTCTGCACCGACCCACTTAAGCCCCCACTTTCACCCTATCCCTGTAACGCAATAATCCCTCCTAGCCTTTTTGCATACTAAGGGCAATTTAGCCTGGCCAAGCCACCTAACCTGCACATCTTTCGACTGTGGGAGGAAACCGGAGCACCCGGAGGACACCCACAGAGACTCGGGGAGAATGTGCAGACTCCGCACAGACAGTGACCCAGCGGGGAATCGAAGCTAGGGACCCTGGCGCTGTGAAGCCACAGTGCTATCCACTTGTGCTACCTGCTGCGGGGGAGTCCCCATCTTGTAAAGATGTGGTGGGTTAGGATCTTGGCAGTGGTTTTTGCGGTGTTGGTGCGGGCTGGAAATGCTTCCACCCATTTTGTAAAGGTGTCTATGACCACCAGAACATATTTATAGTCATTCCTGCAAGGGGGCAATGGACCTATAAAATCAATCTGGAGGTTAGTCCAGGGGCCGTTAACGGGTCGGGTGTGGCTGAGTTGGGCCTTTTTGGCATATCTGTCGGGGTTGTTCTGCGCACAGATAAGGCAATTCTCAATGTAATGGCTTACATCTTCCTTGAGATTTGGCCACCAACAAAGCTGTTTGAGGTGGGCTGTAGTGGGATCGATTCCCTGGTGTCCATGACCATCATGGAACAAACAAATCAATTGGTTCCTGTCCTGCTCAGGAACCACATAAAGGGTGTCCTTTAACACCACACCGTCATGTGTGGTCAGTGTATTTCTGAACCTCTCGTAGGAGGCTGGAAACTTTCCTTTCTCAATCTCCGCGAGATTGCTGTCCTGCTTCTGGGTCTCTACTAGATCCTCAATTCTAGTCTGCGTGACCTGAACTACACTCACTGGCGCACTCACTGGCGCGCTTTCGGGGGGTTTCCAAAAATACCCATGTCTGGAACCTGCTTTAGCCAGTGCGCTGGCTTTTACATTTCCAGGGGGGGAGGAACGATGGTGGCTGCGGACTTTTATGATCCCAAAAGTCCTGTTCTGGGCTTTATCTAAAATATGGCAGAGTAATGGGGCTGAGGGGAGGGGTTTCCCATCTGCGGAAACAAATCCTCTTGCTTCCCACAGGGGCAGAAATTCTGTAAGGCTGTTACAGACATAGAGGCTGTCCGAGTATATGTCTGCTGGGCTGGGGAAGGAATCTGGGTGCTCCACTATATACGCGATGGGCGCGAGCTCTGCTGCCTGCGCGCCTAAGTGTCCGGGTAGTTTCAATGCTATTTCCTCGAGGGCGCGTCCCTGCGCGTCCTCAACATAGATCCCGCAACCTGTTATGCATTGCCCATCTAAGACTGTGGAAGATCCATCCACATAAATCTTAATGGGTTCACACGTGTCCGTGTGCGGGGAGCTCTGAGATGAATTTGCTATCTTTCTGGGGGGTGTTTTTGCTATAAAGGGGCCTGTGTTATGGTGTGGAGAGATGATCTCACATTCATTGGGGGTTCCGGGGTACTGCAAATTGTCCGCTAAGTATGTGTGTGTCTTGGTCCGTTTTACTGTGATGTCCCGTCCCTGCAAGAGAAGAGTCCATCTAGCTGCGCGTATTTGGCTGACGGTACCGTCCTTGAGTCGACTGTCCAGTAAAAGTTGGGTGGGGGTGTGTTCGGTCAGAATGGTGATGGGGTTCAGTCCGGTAATGTATGAAAAGTACTGGACTGCCCAGAAAACTGAGAGCAGGTGCCTCTCACAGGCTGAAAATCCCTGTTCCACAGCATCTGTTTAGCAGTTTAGCACAGGGCTAAATCGCTGGCTTTGAAAGCAGACCAAGGCAGGCCAGCAGCACGGTTCAATTCCCGTAACAGCCTCCCCGAACAGGCGCAGGAATGTGGCGACTAGGGGCTTTTCACAGTAACTTCATTTGAAGCCTACTTGTGACAATAAGCGATTTTTATTTCATTTCATTTTTCATCGAAAAGTCGGGAGGCGTAAGCTACGGGTCTTAATTGGTCGTGCCGTTCCTGGAGGAGCATGGCTGAAAGGGTGCGGTCTGTGGTCGCTACCTCTATGGCGTAAGGGGAAAGCGGGTCTGGAACTTGTAGTGCGGGGGCAGCTATGAGTGCCTGTTTTAATGATTCCACAGCATCCGTATGCTGTGGGAGCCATTCCCAGGGGGCTCCTTTCTTTAGGAGGTCTGAGAGGGGCGCTGCCTTGCTGGCGAAACCGTCAATGTGGAGTAGCTAACCAGTCCTAAAGACGACCGGAGGGCTGAAACGTTCTGGGGGAGGGGCAATTTAGCGATCGAGTCAATTCTTTTATGCTCGATCTCGCGTTTACCATGCGTGATAATTGTTCCGAAATATACCACTTTTTCTTCCAAATTCCGGGCCTTTTTGGGGTTGACTTTACAACCAATGGAATGTAACAATTCCAGGAGTTCGGACAGAAGCTCAATGTGCTCTTCCTTAGTGTCTGTCTGCAGTAGTAGATCATCTACATACTGTACCAGACATTCGGGGCGAGAAACTTTCGCTAGTCCATTTGCCAGCTGTCGGTGGAAAATGGAGGGGGCGTTGTGGAAGCCTTGTGGCAGCATGTCCACGTGTACTGCTGCGCTTTAAAAGTGAAGGCAAATTTGTACTGGCACGCCTTTGCCAATGGACCAGAATGCATTACTGATGTCCAAAACCGTGAAGTAGCGGGAGTTGAGTCCCTGTTTGAGCATGGTCTCAGGACATGTTGCTACGATGGGGGCTGCTGCGGGGGTGACTTTATTGAGTTCCCGATAATCAGTGGTCAGGCGCCATGATCCGTCGGGCTTTCTTACTGGCCAAATCGGGGCATTATTAGTAGAGGCTACTGATCTTAGTACGCCCTGCTCTAATAAGCTCTCTATAACTTTTAGGATTTCTCCCTCTGCTTCTAAAGGGAATCCGTACTGTTTTGGGGGTCTAGGGTCAGGTCCTGTTACTTGTACGGAGCCTGTCATCCGTCCACAGTCGTGCTTGTGGGTCGCGAATGCTGCCCTGTTCTTTTGCAGGACTGCCCTAACCTGCTTGTCCGTGCTAAGCGTGGTCGGGTTGAACCAAAATTCACCTACTGCGCTAATTTTGTTCATGTAGTCCCCTATGTTGAGCGTTCCGGGGGCTCTAGCGGATTTTGCCATCTTCCAGACACACTGGTTGACTGGATCGAAGGATAGGTGGTGGGGATTCATAAAGTCGATTCCCAGAATGTGCTCTGCTGTGTGGGGCAGGTCTACTAAAACTACGGGGTGTTTTGTGGTAATGTTTCCTATCTGAATGGGTACAGGGGCCGTGATGTGTCCCTGCTGTGAGTGGCCTGTAAAGCCGCTGAGGGTGATAGTGGCTGTAGTGGGCCACGTGTCCTGAAAAAGGGTGGAGGAATTTATGGTGGTGCGGGACCCTCCTGTGTCCCAAAGAAATTCGATAGGCTGTCCCTGAATTTTCGCTGCGACTACGGGTCGTCCTGACCTATGCCAAAGGGTGTCGCAGACCCAACTGGGGGAGCCCGTACACCGTCAGTCCATTCCGGTCAAGTCCGTCTCATCCGAACGGGCGCTAACACTATGGATGGGCTCTGTCTTTTTCTTACTCGAAGTGCCTGTCTGTTGGGCTCTCTGTGGCATTTTAGGGGCATTGCACTCTTTTGCAAAATGTCCTAAATGTCCGCAGTTGTAACATTCTTGTGATTTGGGTGGGGGGCTGTTCTTTCCCTCATTTACTCAGGCGGGGTTGTGAGGTGTGGCTTTTACTGGCTGCATGTCTGCGGCGGCTTGCTTCTCTTCGGTGTTTTTAGCTGTGGGTTTGCTCTGAACAGATTGCTCCCAAACGCGGGACAATCTTTTAACTACCCACTTCTCGTTATGGGCCTCCTCTGAGGGATCATAACTATTACAGGCATTCTGTCCTGCATCTGTGGCATGGGAGATAAGGGTGCGGGTCCATTTGGCCATATTGTCTGGGGACAAATGGGCACGGTCTACGTCTCCAAAAACGGCTGCGAAGTGAATCCACAGGCATCCTGCGAACGCTGTGGGGTGTTCAGACTTCATCTGCCTACACTTATTTAGGCCATCTACGGGGTCACCCCGGTTATACCTGATCGCATCCAGGATCGCGGTATGCATTTCTGAAAGGGTGCCTCCTCCTACGTTCTGTGGGTCGGGAAGGGCTGCTGTTACCGATGGATCCAAACTTAGAACCATGAGCTTTACCTGCTCTCTCTCATCCAGGCCGTACATGGTCGCCTGATGTTTGACGGTGGCAAAGAAATGGTGGGAGTCTGCGGCGGGGAGGAACGGTGTGATTTTTGCACACACGTCCCGTAATTGGGTCACTGTGAGGGGGGTGGAATATAGGAATTCCGCCTCGTCTGATGTGGCTGTGCGGTGGGTGGTTACAGGGTTCATTGGAGCCTGAACTACCTGCTGTGTGGGGGGGGGGGGGGTGGGGGGTGGGGGTGCTTTTCTCCTTTGGGGCTTCCCCTGCGCACATGTTCCCTGAACATATCTCTGCGCTGTTTCTTGTAACTCTTCCCAATCAGGGCGGTCTTCCTGGTCTAACTTTTCCCCAAAGGTTTCTTGAAATCCTTTCTGGACAGAAAGCAGTGACTGCAGGTCTGAAATCTGCTTCCGGCACTTTGCATGGTCTATGGTGCTCTGTCTTTGTTCCGTGGTTGCAGCGTGGAGCGCTCTCAAGGCTGCCTTGAGATCACTACATTGTTTCTGTAGCGTCTCCACCTACTTCTCTGCTTCTTTCCTCACCAGGACTGCACGCTGCGTGTCCTGGTAAGCCTTTTCATACTGGGATTGGAAACTGCTTAAATGCGCCAGACAAGACTGGTGACCCTGTTTGGCGTCAGCCACCTCTTCACCCTTTGCTGCCAATTTCCTTCTTAACGCTAAATTTTCTTTCTCAACCTCGCATACATCGACTTTACTCATTCGATGTACGCCCTCTAATTCTTTGCGGAGCGTCTTGACGACCTCCTCTGTGCCTCGCAATTGTGCCAAACAGGACACGATTGCCATCGGCTTGCGAGCTTGCGCTAAGCTCTTTTTATGTATTTCGCTCAGGTTCTCCCACCAAGTATGCCCTGTACTTCCGGGACCTGATTCGTTATTATCGCAGAAATCATTCCACAGGGGCCATCCTTTGCCCTTGAGATATTTCCGGATTTCCTCTTCCCAAATGGGACACTGTCCCACTCTACTGCTGCTGGTCGCTGCGACCGCAAATTCCTCGGGGTTCATGAGGCGCTGCATTGCCTGCATGGCCATCTTTCCTGTCCGCTTGCTTCGTTTAAATTTGGAACAGGGGGCTAAGGCGGTGTTGTAATTGCGGGTACGGCTTGCGCTAATTTCTGAAAATACAGACTTCCGACAGTTTTGACGCAACAAAAATCTATCAGTTTTACCTTATAGCCCTGTTAGTTACGTATGCATACACACACTTCCGAATTATGACTATTAATCAGAACTGCTTGAACACTTGTGGTTTTATGTTTCCAATTGGATTCTAATTCAAATGTCTTGGGTTCACCCGGAGTGGTTTTCCACTTCTAGATCGGGTCCCGTCAGGATGTCGCCAAAATGTTGCTCGTTTTAGCCTTAGTTTACTTATTCTTATTCTGTCACCTTTGCTCATGAGTCGCCAGGTATCTTTCTGATACCGCCACGTGGTTCAAGTCCAAGTAATGATTAATAATGCAACACACCGCTTAGTAAGAGTTAAATCAATGCTCATTTATTATATACAGCAATTAATACTTATACAATAATCCTACTTCTAGACTACTACCTACCACTAAAGGCCAATACTTATCTTTGGAAATGGCCCACCAGGTCAGGGAAACAAATGGTCTTTCGAATTGGTTCTGAGCCTGCGGGATTCAAATGCTGGTACAAGTCGATAGTCAGGAGCGCCTATCTGGTAGCGATTGCTGGAGTAAGATTTACAGTTTTCTTGTAGAAGGGTCTCGAAGGTTGCGAGCAGGAAAAGAAGGGTCGAGTTGAACTTGGCCCCTATTCTTATAGTCCCCAGAGGCTTTCTGCCTCTCGGGGCGGACCTCGTACCTGGTTCCAAGTGATTGGACTTGGTCCCAATCACTTGGTTCGATATGCTCCAATAATGGGGCGATTCCTTGATCGGGGGTGGTCGTTTACCTTTCTTTGTGTTAGCCCCTGCTGGCGCCGAAAGGTCTGGGTCGGCTTTGAGTTGCTAATTTGTAGCAATTGTTCCCGGGGATGGCTGATTAAAATGCAGATGGCTGGGTTGTTGTGATGTTGATGGCTGCAGGTATCGGTCTGGACTGACTTCCCCAGAGGCGAATACACTGTTTTACCTGCAGCTGTCCGTTTGAGTCCTGTTGGCTGATTTTCCCATCAGCCTCTTTCGTTCGCCATTTTAAATCGGGGTTTTAACCATTCTAATTGGGAATCAGCCATTTTACGTGGCTACAGAGGGGCCAAGTGAGAGTACCTTTAAGAAATGGGTGTTTATCAAATAATTGTAGTGGATGTACCTTTAAGAAATGGGGTTTATCAAATAGCTGCAGTGATGTCAGAGTGTGGGTGGAGCTGGGCTCTCTGTCTGTTTTACTTTTGCTTTGGGCTGTCAGCTGCAGCGTGTGTTTGGTTTCGTTTTGCAGATTGGAAGCTGCATTCAGAGAAACAAGGTGTAATTCTGATCTCCCTCTGTATGAAAAGAATGCCTTCAGATCACTTGCTAATTTAACAGTGATACCTGCTCTCAGTAGAGAATTTAAACCTGTTGTCTTTCTGTAAAAAGGGTCTTTTGTCTTATGGATGTTGCAAGGAAAGATTACGGGTTTCTTCTTGAGTACTGTATTCTTTGGAGGGTGTATTTGAGTTGATAGTTGCTAAGATGTTTACTGTGTGTGTTTAAAAATGTTAACTGGATTCAGAGGATAAACATAGTTTTTGTTTAAACATACTTTAGCTCTCACACTTTCTTTTTTTGCACCTCACCTGTAAAGTGGGCCCTTGTGTTCCCCATATCTAAAATCTATTTAAAGTTATGGGTCAGGTGAACTCCATGATCTACTTTGGGATTTTCTAAACCCTGGCCCGTAACAGAACGCTGAGAAGGGAGGTGAGGGGAAGTTTGTTTGGTTGTAGCATCATGTTGGATTTGGCGGAAATGGCAGAGGATGACTCTTTGAATGTAGAGGCTGGTAGGATGAAAACTGAGGACAAGGGGGAACCTATCCTGGTTCTGGGAAGGAGGGCAGAGGTGTGGGACATCTGTTGGGCACAGCTGAGGGTTTGTCAACCACAGTGGGGAGATCCTTGGCTGAGGGAAAAGGAGAACATGTCAGAAGCGCCGTTTTCGAAGGTGGGATTATTGGAATAGATGCGACTCAGGCAGAGAAACTGAGAAAGTGAGATTGTGTCCTTACAGGTGTGAGGGTGACATTGGGTATGTTTTTTTATTCCCTTTATCTAGAGACTTGTACATTTCATCTCTGTTGATATGGCCCATTTTTGATTTGTACATAAAGTGGACGATGGCCATGACATAGGAATGGGGTATGGGCCAGATCTGTGCAGTGTACAGCAACACTGACATCACCTCATCCCTGCTCACCAGTTTTTCATGTGCAATGGAGAGGGAGCACCGCTCCCACATGTCCAATTTCTGTTTCACTATAGTTGCACTCATTCCAGTTTTTCGCACATGTCTCAGCCCCTCTAAACAATATCCCCAGCACCTTCAGACAGTCTGAAATGATGGTGAATGGGACAAAGGGTCAGTTGGCCCAGTTCCCAAAGATTGTGACCTTATACGGAATCCCTACACAAGGGGCGAAATTCTCCGTTATCGGCGCAAAGTCCTCCGATCGGCGCCAAAAACGGCGCAAATCCGACCTTCATCACGCTGCCCCAAACGTCGCAAAGTCTCCGGCCCGGAATGGGCTAGCAGCGACGTGACGGGATCCGCGCTTGCTCACGTGCTTCACGCCGTGCGGCGTCATACACGCTGCACGGCGTGACGGCTCATCAGGAGGAGCTGCTCCCCCCCACCCGACCGGAACACCCGACCGGATGGCCGACCGCCGCTCAGCCCCGAGGTTCCAGTCACGGGATGTGGAGCCGCTCCTGGACGCAGTGGAGCAGAGGAGGGAGGCCCTGTATCCCGGACACGGCCGCAGAGTTGCCCCACGCCACAGCCGGCGTCTGTGGAGGGAGGTGGCAGAGGCCGTCACCGCTGCGGTCCTGACACCACGGGCTGAGACTGGCCCATGGGCTGCTGAGACTGGGCCATGGCCTGCAGAGACTGGGCTATGGACTGCTGAGACTGGGCCATGGCATTGAGCGCCTCTGCCATCTGGCGCTGGCACTGGCTCATGGCCTCCTATGAGAGGGCAGCCATGTCCTGGGCCACAGACGCCACCTGCACGGAAAGCCCCAGGCCTCGCAAACCGTTCCCCATGTCTGACACCGTCGCACCCATTGCCTCCACCGCGGACGCCACCCGTGCGGTGTCGGCCTGGGTGGCACGTATGACCGGCACCACTCCCAGCTCCTGATCGCGGGTGGACTCCTCCCCCTGCGACTGCAGCCGCCGCAAGCCGGCCGTCACCCTCTTCGCTCGTTTCCGGTTCGGTGGTTGCATCGGATCTATGGGTGGGTGTGGTAACTCCAGGAACCCGGGATCCATCTGGGCGGCAGATGTTCGCTTGGGCTGGGCTGCCCTCCGACCGCCAGGCCCCTCTGCTGCTCCTACCTCCACCTGCTGTACCGGGACTGCTGTGTTGTGCGCACCAGTGAGTGTACCAGACGCCTCATCACTAAAGTGCCCAACCGAGGTGAGTGTTTCTGCGATGGTGGAGGGTGTTGGTGACAGCAGTGGCGTTGTGTCGTGCTCTTCGTCCCACTCTGAGTCCATGGCACTTTGGGGTGGGGGTTCGTCTCCACCTATCCACTCTGTGTCACTGTCCGGTATTTTGTTTTCCTGGGTAGTGCTGTCCCGGGTAGGGGTGTCCTGGGTAGTGGTGTCCTGGGGAGTGGTGTCCTGGCTTGGCTGTGACGGGGGCCTGTGGCTGCCCCTCTCGTCGCTGGGTGGCACACGCCTGCATCGTCGCACCCGCACGAGACGGGAGCGTCGTCTCCCTGTTGCTCCAGGTCTCTCCGTCTCCAGTGGTCTCCAAGGGACATCCTGCGGGCGGCGCATGCCAGAGGGTCCGGGTCTCTCCGTCTCCCGTGGTGTGCGAGGGGCATCCTGCCCGCGTCGCATGCCGGAGGGTCCGGGTCTCTCCGTCTCCCGTGGTGTGCGAGGGGCATCCTGCGGGCGTCGCATGCCGGAGGGTCCGGGTCTCTCCGTCTCCCGTGGCCTCCGAGGGGCATCATGCGGGCGGTCTGCATCTGCGGGGATGGGTGCCTCGACGTTTTCTCCTGCGATACACAATGAAGCATGCATGGTTAGACACGCAGGCAGTGATCAGGTGATATGGGGGAGGGGGATATAGGGGAGGGGGGATATGGGGACGGGCTGTCGGTGGCTCACTTGCTAGTACGTCCCCGACCTCTGCATCAGCAATCTCCCGGTCCTCAGGCCTGCCAGCCAGTTCCAGGGCCCTTTCCTCGTGTTCGGTCAGTGGCCTCTCATCAGCCTCGTCAGGGGCCTCCTCCAGTCCTCACATGCTCCCTATTGTTGTGTGCGCGTTTCTCCTGTGGGGGGGGGGGTGGTGGTGGTGGCAGGGGTAAAAGGCAACAGTGTTAGACAGGTATATGAATGCACACCATCAGTTGCGCGTGTATTGCAGAGATTAAGGTTCGGGTTGGATTCACTTGGGGAAATGGGGGAAGGCGGATATGGGGGAGGGGGGGTATATGGGGGAGGGGGGATATGGGGGAGGGGGGGATATGGGGAGGGGGGATATAGGGGATATGGGGGAGGGCGATATGGGGGAGGGGGTTATGGGGGGATATGGGGAGGGGGATATGGGGAGGGGGATATGGGGAGGGGGATATGGGGGAGGGGGGGATATGGGGGAGGGGGGATATGGGGGAGGGGGGATATGGGGGAGGGGGGATATGGGGGATATGGGGGAGGGGGGATATGGGGAGGGGGGATATGGAGAGGGGGATATGGGGGATATGCGGTCCATGCCACCTGGCTGGGGGCAGGAGGGGGTATGGGCAATGATGACATGTCGTCGTTTCCCCCGCCCCCCCCCACCAGGCCGTCATGTTTTCCGATCATCCAGCGATGTTGGCCGCCGTGGCGGCAGCCGCTAATGTCTATGTTGCCCTGGATGAGGAGGAAATCACGTCGACGGGACTTTGGCCCATCCGGACGGGAGAATATCGGCAGGCCCAAAATCGATTGCCTTGCGCCCACCCGTGCCATTCTCCGAGGTCTGCGGATTCTCCTCCTGCATTGACGCCCCGCTGACTTTTCTCCCTTCGGAGACTTCAGCGGGCGGCGGGGGCGGAATTCACGGCGGCCAACGGCTATTCTCCGACCCGCTGGGGGGTCGGAGAATGATGCCCATGATCAGAGGTGAACTGGCAAGACTGGCTCGGTCATAGAAGACAGAGGATAGCAGTGAAAGGGTGCTTTTCTGAATGGAGCGCTGTGACCAGCGGTGTTCCGCAGGGATCAGTGCTGGGACCTTTGCTGTTTGTAGTATATATAAATGATTTGGAGGAAAATGTAACTGGTCTGATTAGTAAGTTTGCGGACGACCCAAAGGTTGGTGGAATTGCGGATAGAGATGAGGACTGTTAGAGGACAGAACAGTATATAGGTAGTTTGAAGGCTTGGGTGGAGAGATGGCAGGTGGGGTTTAGGATTTTTACAGTAACTTCATTGCAGTGTTAAGGTCAGCCTACTTGTGACACTAATAAAGATTATTATTAATCTGGATCAATGTGAGGTAATGCATTTTGGAAGGTCTAATACAGGTGGGAAATATACAGTAAGTGGAAGAACACTTAAGTGTATTGACAGGCAGAGGGATGTCGATGTACAGGTCCACAGGTCACAGCTGCAGAAGGTAGTCAAGAAGGCATACGGCATGCTTGTCTTCATGGGCGGGGGCATTGAGTAAAATTGGCAAGTCATGCTGCAGCTGTAGGCCGCACTTGAAAATGAAAAATGAATTGAAAATCGCTTATTGTCACAAGTAGGCTTCAAATGAAGTTACTGTGAAAAGCCCCTAGTCGCCACATTCCGGCGCCTGTTCGGGGAGGCTGGTACGGGAATTGAACCGTGCTGCTGGCCTGCGTTGGTCTGCTTTAAAAGCCAGCTCTTTAGCCCTGTGCTAAACCAGCCCCAGAGCTTGGAGTATAGTGTTCAATTCTGGTCGCCACACTATCAGAAGGACATGGAAGTTTGGGTAGGGTACAGAAGAGGTTTACCAGCATGTTGCCTGGTATGGAGGGCATTAGCTTTGAGGAGAGGTTGGATAAACTTGGTTTGATCTCACTAGGTGACAGAGGTTGAGGGGCGACCTGTTAGAGGTCTACAAAATTATGAGGGGCATGCATAGAGTGTATAACAGAAGCTTTTTCCCTGGGTGGAAAAGTGAATTACTAGGGGCATAGGTTTAAGGTGCAAGGGCAAAGTTTAGAGGAGATGTGCGAGGGGAACTTTTTCACAGAGGGTAGTGGGTGCCTGGAACTCATTGCCGGAGGAGATGGTGGAAGCAGGTATGATAGTGACGTTTAAGGGGTGTCGCGTCAAATACATGAATAGAATGGGAATGTAGACATATGGACCCTGGAAGTAAAGGTTTTATTTCAATGGGTAGTATGGTCGCGCAGGCTTGGAGGGCCGAAGGGCCTGTTCCTGTGCTGTACTTTTCTTTGTTCTTTGTACTCTTGCTATGGTTTACATTGATGTGGTCGTAGCTGCTCATTAGTATGCACATTGACAAGAAGATCTGAGCAGAAATGATACCAGGAACCCACATTAACTCTGTTCTTAGAACTGTCTATAAGCTAAAAGCTCTCGGTTCAGTTTCTGAGTTGACATGTACATGTTTACACCTCATGGAACGGGGTTTGGTTTTGGAGACAAATAGCAGAACCTTCCCAAGCAGCAACGTGTCAGCCCACAGCCAGATGGTCCTTCCCCACTTTGTTCCTGAGATTGGTATTCCTGGTGTTACATAAGCAGAATCATGCTGATGCATGCTAACATGTTTAAATGAGCTAATTACTGACAATGGAGTGTTAAAATATTCAAATTACATGCAATGGAATATATAAAACATTGAAATGATGTATTTCCAGGCCCCATCACAGTGGTGTTTACTTTTCACCAGCTGGATAACAGGATGTAAGGTTGGTGGTGAGGTGGGGAACGTTATTTTGCTTGTTTATAAAAAGTCCGCGTTGTGGCTTCTTAACTCTGGTGAATGTATGAACCGTGTTAGACTGTCTCAAATTTCTTTGATCAGAAAGAAGCGACTGCATTTTAACTCGAGAAGGAACTTTGGGGCTTTTACTTTCTAGGCCTATTCAAATACCATTGGTTTAATTTATCATGGGAAGATTGGAGCGGCACGGTGGCACAGAGTTTAACACAGCACCAGGGACCCAGGTTCAATTCCAGCCTCGGGTCACTGTCTGTGTGGAGTTTGCACGTTCTCCCCGTGTCTGCATGGGTTTCCTCCCACTGTCCAAAGATGTGCAGGATAGGTGGATTGGTCAGGCTAAAATTGCCCGTAGAGTCCAAAAGGATTAGGTGGGGTTATGGGGTTACTGGGATAGGGTGGGAGAGTGGGCCTTGTGCTCGTTCAGAGGATTGGTGTGGATTCGATGGGCCTAATACCCTCGTTTTGCACTTTCTATGATTCTAAGATGGTCGAGAGGGCTAGAGATGGGCGGCGCGGTAGCACAGTGGTTAGCACTGTTGCTTCACAGCGCAGGGTGCCAGGTTCGATTCCCGGCTTGGGTCAATGTCTATGTGGAGTCTGCATGTTCTCTGCGTGTCTGCGTGGGTTTCCTCCGGGTGCTCCGATTTCCTCCCACAACTCCCAAAAGACGTGTTGTTAAGTAATTTGGATATTCTCCCTCCGTGTACCCGAATAGGTGCCGGAATGTGGTGACTAGGGGATTTTCACAGTAACTTCATTGCAGTGTTAATGTAAGCCTACTTGTGACAATAAAGATTATTATGAAGATGCCAGCTGCTGAGCACCAAGTGGCGCTTGGGCACCCCCCTGGGTTCAGGAAGAAATTCTATGTGAGGCAGTCATCGCCCACCCCACTGTCAGTCACAAGAATAATATGTAACGTGTCTATTCCTCTCCCTGGCCACTTCAAAGATGGAGCAGGTTGCACATCGGACTGCAGATTGTGGGGGTTTGTGGACGGTGAGCCTCTCCTCAACAAAAAGGTCTCCATCTTGAATCAAAAGGCTGACCAAGGTGGGAGAAAGGAAATAGCAGATTAGAAATCATAGAGGAATCATAGAACCTCTACAGTGCAGAAGGAGGCCATTCGGTCCACCGAGTCTGCGCCAACCCCTGGAAAGTGTATCTTACCTAGGCCAACGACACAACCCTATCCTCATAACCATGTACCCCCACTTAACCTTTTGGACACTAAGGGGCAATTTAGCATGGCCAATCCACCTAACCTGCACATCTTTGGACTGTGGGAGGAAACCGGAGTACCCGGAGGAAACCCATGCAGACACGGGGAGGAAGTACAAACTCGATACAAGCAGCTACCTAAAACTGGAATTGAACCCGGGTCCCTGGCGCTGTGAGGCAACTGTGCCACCCAGCCGAGTTTCTAGGTGGTCGCTATGTACTGATAGTGCTTCTTCCATCACTTTTAAAACTTCCCCATGTTCCTGCACTGTCGTTGATGTCTTGCTCATGGCCTCCTTTATCGGGGCCAGAGTATTCTCCACCGACTGCGTCAGAGTTTTCATCATTTCTTTACCTTGTCTTTCAAAGTGTTTTGTTAATTGTTTTGCAAATTCAGCAGCCATGACTTCAAAGACGATATCTACTGTGACAGGTGTAGCAGCCCCGTCTGCCAATTTTATTTTCGCCATTTTGAATCTATCTTTAGTTTTGACTACTGTGGTACGTGCAGGAGCAGCACTTGGTGGTTCCTTTTAACTACTGTGGTAAATGGAGCAGCAGCATTTGGTGAATTAGGATGTTGCCTGGTATGGAGGGCATTAGCCATGAAGAGAGGATACAGAAACTTGTTTCTCCCTGAAATGATGAAGGTTATGGGGCGATTTGATAGAAGTCTACAAAATTATGAGGGGCATGGACAGAGTGGATAGGCAGAAGCTTTTTTCCAGGGTGGAAGAATCAATTATTAGGGGACATAGGTTTAAGGTGTGAGGGACAAAGTTTAGAGATGTGCGTGGGAAGTTTTTGTATACAGAGGGTAGCGGGTGCCTGGAACTCGCTGCCGGAGGAGGTGATGGAAGCAGGTATGATTGTGACGTTTAAGGGGCGTGTTGACAATACATGAATAGGATGGGAATAGAGGGATAGGGACCCTGGAAGTGTAGGTTTTACATTAGACAGCAGCATGGCCGGCACAGGCTTGAAGAGCCGAAGGGCCTGTTCCTGTGCTGCATTTCTCTTTGTTCTTTCTTTGTTCTTTGAACTGGGGGGGGTTCTTTTAACTACTTGAGTAATTTCAGCAGCAGTATTTGGGGAATTATTTTTGACAATTGTTGTAAGTAACCAGCAGTACTATCAACAGCAGCATCTGATGAACTTATTCCCACCATTTTGACCGCACTATCTGACGGCATTATCACCTCTACCCTACCTTCTTCGGGGTTCAAGCCTTCTTTCGTCACCATTGATGATGAAACACTTATTTCTGTCTTTTCGTTGGACTGCTTTCGCTGGGCTCGACGCTTCTTTAAAATTGAGTGTCACCGAGACCAATCTTCAGCGTTCTTTTTTTAATAAACGGAGAAAGAAGAGCGAGAATCGAGAATGTTGACAATCATAGAATAGAATCAGAGAATACCCACAGGAGGCCATTCGGCCCGAGTCTGCACCGATCCTCCAGTAACCCCACTTAACCCTTTGGACTCAAAGGGGCAATGTAGCATGGCCAATCCACTTAACTTGTACATCTTTGGAGGAAACCGGAGCACCCGGAGTAAATCCACACAGACACAGGGAGAACATGCAACCTCCACACAGTCACCCAAGGTCGGAATTGAACGCTGGTCCCTGGCGCTGTGAGGCAGCAGTGCTAACTACTTGCCACGTGCCACCCAAACCTCTGGCGATTTTGTTTTCTCCCGCAAAAAATGGAGAAAAGGGAGAGTTGAAGACGTCGACGGGAGCCACCAAACATGCAGCCAACTCCTACATATTGCCACCCGGAATCCACCGCGCATATTGTTGAGCCAAAGAGAAATTAATATTTACAAGTTTCTGCCTTCGTTGGGCTCCCAATTTTGGCCCGTGTGCTGATGTTGTTGGCTATTCTCGCTTGTCCTCGGGCACGTACTCTGAGGTTATGCCGCCTATGTCCTGTGGTGATTGATTGATTGATTGATTAAGACCATAAGACCATAAGACATAGGAGCGGAAGTAAGGCCATTCGGCCCATCGAGTCCACTCCACCATTCAATCATGGCTGATTTCAACTCCATTTACCCGCTCTCTCTCCATAGCCCTTAATTCCTCGAGAAATCAAGAATTTATCAACTTCTGTCTTAAAGACACTCAATGTCCTGGCCTCCACCGCCCTCTGTGGCAATGAATTCCACAGACCCACCACTCTCTGGCTGAAGAAATTTCTCCTCATCTCTGTTCTAAAGTGACTCCCTTTTATTCTAAGGCTGTGCCGCCGGGTCCTAGTCTCCCCTGCTAATGGAAACAACTTCCCTACATCCGCCCTATCTAAGCCATTCATTATCTTGTAAGTTTCTATTAGATCTCCCCTCAACCTCCTAAACTCCAATGAATATAATCCCAGGATCCTCAGACGTTCATCGTATGTTAGGCCTACCATTCCTGGGATCATCCGTGTGAATCTCTGCTGGACCCGCTCCAGTGCCAGTATGTCCTTCCTGAGGTGTGGGGCCCAACATTGCTCACAGTATTCTAAATGGGGCCTAACTAATGCTTTATAAAGCTTCAGAAGTACATCCCTGCTTTTATATTCCAAGCCTCTTGAGATGAATGACAACATTGCATTTGCTTTCTTAATTACGGACTCAACCTGCAAGTTTACCTTTAGAGAATCCTGGACTAGGACTCCCAAGTCCCTTTGCACTTCAGCATTATGAATTTTGTCACCGTTTAGAAAATAGTCCATGCCTCTATTCTTGGTTTCATGGCTGGTCTGTGTGTCCCCCCCACCCCCCTCTCTACTGGTTGCTGGCTATGAACAGTTCTTGGAACAAGTTGGTGAATGGCTCCCACGTTCTGTGGAAGCCCTCTTCCGACCTATGGATGCCAAAATTTATCTTCTCCTGTTGGAGGAATTTCGACAGGTCAGACAGCCAGTCTGCAGCTTTGGGTGGTGATGTTGATCACCAGCTGAGCAGGATTCTTCGGCAGGTGATCAGGGAGGCAAAGGCTAAGGTGTCGGCCAACCTCCCTATAAAGAGTTCCGGCTGGTCTGATACCCCGAAAACCGCCACTTTGGGGCACGGCTCCACCCACACACACACAACCTAGAACATTGGCAGTTGGAACCTCTCCGTGAGTTCCTCCAGAGTCGCTAGTCTGTCGTCCGTGTACATGTTGCTAACCGTCAGTGTCCCCTCATCCTGTCACCACCTCTTAAAGGTGGTGTCAATCATTGCTGGTGTTAACCTGTGGTTGTTACAGATGGGAGCCAAGGTGGACATTTCGATCAGGGCTCATTTGATACCATGTTCGGAGCGTGGCTACCACCACTAGGCTTCTTGAGTGTTTGGTTGGAGGGGATGAGAATGCTGTTGTGACTAGGGCTCAGAGGGACGTCCCTATGCAGGAACTCTCCTCCATCTTCACCCATTCTGCTCCCGGTTCCGTCACCCATTCCCTCACTCTTTCTACTGAGCAGTATGTTCACTTTGATCGTCTGCACTCTCCCTGCCAGCGAGAGTGGGAGTGTCCCACCTCTTTTACTTCCTCCACCAGACTGATCAGGTTCCATTTGTGGATCTGTGTCTTGTCGTGGGCAAATTGTATCCCAAGGTAGCGGAATTTGTTTTGGGCTTGTTTGAATGGTAGTCCCTCCAGCTCTGTCCCTCTCCCTTGTGGGTTCACCAGGAAGATTTTACTCTTGCTTAGATTGAGTTTGTATCCCGAAAAGACTCCAAACTTCTTTAAGAGCTTCATGTTCCCGTCCATACTGGCTTGGGGGTCCACGATGTAGAGGAGCTGGTCATCTGCATAGAGTGAGACTGTATGCAGTGAAAAGTATTTTTCTGCGGTCAAGGAAACGTACACAGTACATACATCGTAGACAAAACAAAGTAGATAGCTACAGTGAATGCGAAAAAGTACATCGACAAATAAATAATTAGTTACAGTATGGAGCAAGGACAAAATGACAAAGCAAATACGACATAAGCAAGAACAGCATAGAGCATTGTGAATAGTGTCTTATAGGAAACCCCCCCTCCCCCATGCCCATCTGATGGCGATCGCCAGTGGCTCGATTGCCAGGGCGAACAGCAGTGGGGACAGCGGGCATCCCTGCCTCGTGCCTCTGTGCAGCTGGAAGTATGTAGAGCTGGTGGTGTTCGTCCGTACCCGCGTCATGGAACGCTGCACAGTAGTTTCACCCAGGCGGAGAACCCTGATCCAAGCCCAAACCTTTCCAGTACCTCTATGAGCTACTTCCATTCGACTCTGTCGAAGGCCTTTTCTGCATCCAGATGATCATCTCTAACTAAAAGAGAAAATGCTGGAAAATCTCAGCAGGACTGGCAGCATCTGTAAGGAGAGAAAGGAGCTAATGTTTCGAGTCCAGGTGACCCTTTGTCAAAGCTAAAAGGCATAGAAAGTGGGAGATATTTATACAGTAGGGTGAGGGAATGAAAGATGAGTCATAGCCACAGAAACCAAGGGGAAAGAGTGCTAATGGCAGTCCCCAGAGAGAATAAAAGGTGTGAAAGGTCAAACAGCAGAGAAACTAACATCAGAGGGTAAACTGCGACAGATGTAGATGTGGGGGAAGGGGGGACACGGGTGGGAGAGATGTAAAATGTGAAAAAGGGGGGAGAGCGGAAAGCAATGGGGAGAAAAGGTAAGGAACAGGGGGATAAGATGGGGGAAGGAGTGGGGTGAAAAATATATATAAAGAAAGACAAGAAAGAAATAAAAGGTAAAAGACAGTTAAAATGAAATGGAATGAAAACAAATGGGCCGAGGTGGGGTAGAGTTAATCAAATGAAGTTGTTGAATTCGATGTTGAGACCGGAAGGCTGTAGCCTGCCTATCCGGGAGGTGAGGGGCGAAATTCTCTGGTATCGGCGCGATGTCCGCCAACCGGCACAAAAAACGGCGCAAATCAGTCGGGCTTCGCGCCGCCCCAAAGGTGCGGAATCCTCCGCATCTTGGCCCCTAAGGGGTTAGGCCCGGGCCGGACTGATTTCCGCCCCGCCAGCTGGCGGATGTGCCCCGCCAGCTGGCGCGGAAATGACATTGCCGGGCGGCGCATGCGCGGGAGCGTTAGCGGTCGCTTACAGCACCCCGCGCATGCGCAGTGGAGGGAGTCTCTTCCGCCTCCGCGCTGGTGGAGACTGTGGCGAAGGCGGAAGGAAAAGAGTGCCCCCACGGCACAGGCCCGCCCGCGGATCGGTGGGCCCCGATCGCGGGCCAGGCCACTGTGGGGGCACCACCCCCGGGGCCAGGTCGCCCCGCGCCCATCCAGGCCGGAGAATCGCGGGGGGGGGGGCGCCAACCGGCGCGGCGCGATTCCCGCCTCCGCCGAATATCCGGTGCCGGAGAATTCGGCAACTGGCGGGGGCGTGATTCACGCCAGCCCCCAGCGATTCTCCGACCCGGCGGGGGCTCGGAGAATCTCGCCCGTGATGTTGTTCCTCCAGTTTGCGTTGAGCTTCACTGGAATATTGCAGCAGGCCGAGGACAGACATATGGGCATGGGAGCAGGGTCATGTGTTAAAATGGCAAGCAATGGGAAGGTCTTGGTCCTGAATGCGCACAGACCGAAGGTGCTCAGCAAAGCGATCATCCAGTCTATGTGTGGTCTCCCTGATATAGGGGAGACCACATTGGGAGCAGCGAATGCAATAGACCAAATTGGAAGAGGTGCAATTGAAACGCTGCTTAACCTGGAATGAGTGCTTTGGGCCTGGGATGTTAAGCATGGAAGAGGTAAAGGGGCAGGTGTTACACCTTCTGGGAAATTGCCATGGGTGATGGGAGAGGTGTTGGGTATGGTGGATGAGTGGACTAGATTACCTTGGAGGGAACGGTCTCTGCGGACTGCACACTGTTGGAGGGCCCTGTGAACAACTATAGGTGGGAAATCACAGTTGAGGAAGAAGGAACACATTTTCGAAGGACCACTTTGGAAAGATGATCACTACTGGTGTTCTCTCCCCAGATGGGGTCATTATTGCCTTCAGCAGGTGTCTGATGTTCGCTGTTCGCTGCCTTCCCTTGACAAAGCCCCTCTGATCCCCTGTGACCACATCTGGCATGCAGCTCTCCAGCCACCTAGCCAGGGTTTTGCCAGGATCTTTGTGTCTACATTGAGCAGCGAGATGGGTCTGTGGGACCCGCACTCAATCGGGTCTTTGTCCTTCTTGGGTATCAGCGATATTGAGGCTTGCGATAGTGTTGGTGGCAGGGAGCCCCTTACTAGTGAGTTTGCAAAAATCTCCAGCAAAGTGCGGAGCCAATGCTGGCGTGAATGTTTTGTAGACGTCAGCCGGGAATCCATCGGGCACTTATCCTAATCTAAGATCAACCTAACCGACACCCCATCACTTTACTGCTGTCCATGTGCCTGTCCAAGGGTTGCTTAAATGTCTCAAATGAATCTGACTCCACCTCTGCTGGCAGTGCATTCCACTCACCCACCACTCTCTGTGTAAAGAACCTACCTCTGACATCTCCCCTATACCTTCCTCCAATCACCTTAAAATTATGTCCCCTCGTGACAGCCATTTCCACCCTGGGGAAAAGTCTCTGGCTATCCACTCTATCCATGCCTCTCATCACCTTGTACACCTCTATCAAGTCACCTCTCTTCCTTCTTCGCTCCAGCGAGAAAAGCTCTAGCTCCCTCAACCTTTCTTCACAAGACATGCCCTCCAGTCCAGGCAGCATCCTGGTAAATCTCCTCTGCACCCTCTCCAAAGCATCCACATCCTTCCTATAATGAGGTGATCAGAACTGGACACAATATTCCAAGTGTGGTCTAAGACCATAAGACACAGGAGCAGAATTAGGCCACTTGGCCCATCGAGTCTGCTCCGCCATTCAATCATGGCTGATATTTTCTCATCCCCATTCTCCTGCCTTCTCCCCATAACCCCTGATCCCCTTAATAATCAAGAACCGATCTATCTCTGTCTTTAAGGCACTCAGTGAATTGGCCTTCACAGCCTTCTATGGCAAAGGGTTCCACAGATTCACCACCCTCTGGCTGAAGAAATTTCTCCTCATCTCTGTTTTAAAAGATTGTCCCTTTAGTCTGAGATGGTGTCCTCTGGTTCTAGTTTTTCCTACAAGTGGAAACATCCTCTCCACGTCCACTCTATCCAGGCCTCGCAGTATCTTGTATGTTTTAATAAGATCCCCTCTCATCCTTCTAAATTCCAACGATTACAGACCCAAAGTCCTCAAACGTTCCTCATACGACAAGTTCTTCATTCCAGGGATCATTCTTGTGAACCTCCTCTGGACCCTTTCCAAGGCCAGCACATCCTTCCTTAGATATGGGGCCCAAAACTGCTCACAATACTCCAAGTGGGGTCTGACCAGAGCCTTATACAGCCTCAGAAGTACATTCCTGGTCTTGTATTCTAGCCCTCTTGACATGAATGCTAACATTGCATTTGCCTTCTTAACTGCCGACTGAACCTGCACATCAACCTTAAGAGAATCGTGAACAAGGACTCCCAAGTCCCTTTGTGCTCTGCTTTCCGAAGCATTTCCCCATTTAGAAAATAGTCTATGCCTAGATTCCTCCTTCCAAAGTGCATAACCTCACATTTTTCCACATTGTATTTCATTTGCCACTTCATTGCCCATTCTCCTAGCTTCTCCAAGTCCTTCTGCAGCCCCCCTGCTTCCACAATACTACCTGTCCCTCTACAGATCGTTGTATCACCTGCAAACTTAGCAACACTGCCTTCAGTTCCTTCTTCCAGATCGTTAATGTATATTGTGAAAAGTTGTGATCCCAGCACAGACCCCTGAGGCACACCACTAGTCACCGGCTGCCATCCTGAAAAAGACCCCTTTATCCCCACTCTTTGTCTTCTGACAGTCAGCCCATCCTCTATCCATGCCAGGATCTTACCCTGAACACCATGCGCTCTTAACTTATTTAACAGTCTCCTATGCGGCACCTTGTCAAAGACCTTCTGGAAATCTAAATAAATCACGTCCACTGGTTCTCCTTTGTCTAACTTCCTTGTTACCTCCTCAAAGAACTCTAACAGGTTTGTCAGACACGACCTCCCTTTGACAAAGCCGTGCTGACTCAGTCCTATTTTACCATGCACTTCCAAGTCTAACCAGGGTTTTATAAAGCTGCAGCAAAACCTGCAGCTTTATAAAACTCAATCCCCCTGTTAATGAAAGCCAACACACCACACGCTTTCTTAACAGCCCGATCAACCGGAGTGGCAACTTTGAGGGATCTATGTACGTGGACCCCCAAATCCCTCTGTTCCTCCACACTTCCAAGAATCCTGCCTTTAACCCTGTATTCAGCATTCAAATTTGATCTTCCAAAATTAATCACTTCACATTTACCTAGGTTGAACTCCACTTCTCAGCCCAGCTCTGCATCATGTCAATGTCCTGTTGTAACCTGCAACAACCCCCGACACTATCTACAACTCCACCAACCTTCGTGTCATCGGCAAATTTACGAACCCACCCTTCCACTTCCTCATCCAAGTCATTTATAAAAACCACTACGCGCAGAGGTCCCAGAACAGATCCCTGCGGGACACCACTGGTCACCGACCTCCAGGCGGAATACTTTCCATCCACTACGACTCGCTGTCTTCTTTCGGCCAACCAATTCTGTATCCTTTGTAAGGAACTCCCTCCATCCGTTTGTTGGGGAGGGGGAGCTATGTGCATGGCATGGCAGGGGCCTGGTCACCTTGCGTACTTGCCGTCTCCTTGATTCGTCTCTCCAAGTTTTGCTGCCTTTTCCGTCCTTTCGGCCCCTTGAGCTGCTGCTGCTTGGAATATCGAGTCCTGGTGTTGTTAGAAGAGGGTGAGGGGTGTTCTTTCCCCGATTTTAGAGGGCTATTTTGAGTTTAAAGTGCCGAAATCCAAATTCTCAGGAGGAGAGCCACCTTTCACGTGTCCACTCAGCACATCCCTGTCACCGGAAATCGTATCGCCCCATTTCATTATTGAATGCAGATGCAAAATTGTTGGCGATGGTCTTGGCTATGCATTTGGAGCCCTGCCTCCCAGGGGTTATATCGGAGGAGCAGACGTGGTTTGTTAAGGGTAGGCAATTGTTGGCCAATGTTCGGAGACTGCTCAATGGTGTTTTGTTCCCCACTCCAACCCCAGAGCCGGGGTTGGTTGCCTCATTGGATTCAGGAAAGGCGTTTGGTCGGGTGGAGTGAGGTTATTTGTTTTTGAGATCTTCAGGAGGTTTGGACTTGGGCCTAAATTTATTGCTTGGATTTAGCTCTCATATAGGGCCCCCACCGCAAGAGTTCATACGAGTTTGAAGTATTTCCATCTGATGAGAGTTGTCCACTGTCCCGCTATTGTTTGCCTTTGCAATCGAGCCTATGGCCATAGCATTGAGATCATCCATGAAGTGCAGGTGGCTAGAGAGGGGGAGGAAGGAGCATAGGGTATCATTGTATCCGGACGATTTGTTGCTTTATGTGACAGACCCCCTCGCCAGTGTAGAGGAGATAATGAAGCTGCTAGGGAAGTTTGGCTCCTTCTTGGGGTATAAATTGAACTTGGGCAAAAGCGAATGCTTTCCGGTGAATCTCTCAGGGAGGGGAGCCAATCTGGGGAGGTTGTCCTAGCGCCTGGCCAGGTCCTGCTTCCATTAGCTGGGAATCCAGGTGGCCCAGAACTGGGCTTCGCTCCATAAACTGGATTATGGTGATTTGGTGAAGGCTGACCTGGGGAGGTGGGAAAGCCACCTGCTGACATTGGTGGGTGGGGTTCAGATGGTAAACTTGAATATCCTCCCAAGGTTTCTATTTTTGTTTCAGTGCTTTCCAGTTTTTCTCCTAAATCGTTCTTGCCGGAAGTCAGTAAAATGGTATCTTCTTTTATTTGGGCGGGCACGACCCCACTGATTCAAAGGTGTTTTTGCAACGGGACAGGCAGTCGGGGAGGGCAATTTTTATTATTTGGCAGTGAATATCGAGAAGGTGCGGGGATGGTACAGGGAGACAGAGTCCACCTGGGGATGGATGGAGGGCGGTGCCTGCAAAGGCTCTAGTTTGAGAGCCTTGGTTATGGCTCCTCCTCCGTTCTTCCCAGAAAAATGACTTCCAGTCTGGTGGTGGTGGCTGCCTTGAGAAAATGGAGACATTTTAGGCAGCATTTTAAGCTGGGTGCTATGTCGTTCTGGCCCCAATCTGTGAAAATTATTGTTTTGTATTGGTGGCTTTGGACTTGTCATTTGGAACATGGAGGGAGGAGGGGCTGGAGCGGTTCCGGGGTTTGTTTATAGATGGGAAGTTCGCTGTTTTGAGGAGTGGGGGGCAAGTACCGGCTTCCAAGAGCTAACCTGTTTCGGTATTATCAGGTATATGATTTTGTAGCAAGGAGATTTCTTCCTTCCTCTTGGCACCCTTGCCCTTGTTTCTGGGTAGGTTTATTTCAGTGGTGGATGTAGGGGAAGGGAAGATGTTGGATATTTATAGTTGGCTGGTTTCGATGGAACAGGTTCCACTGGATGAGGATAGGAGATGTAGGAGAAGGAGCTGAGCCAGGGTTTTGAGGAGGGAGAGTGTGTGTGTGCATGTGTGTGTGTGTGAGTGGGGGGGGGGGGGGGGGGGGGGGCAGGGAGGAGTGTCAAGCGAGGCTCTACACAGAGTCAACTCCACCTCCTTGTGCGCTAGACTCAGTTTAAGGTAGTTCATGGGACACATCTGACCAGGGCATGGATGAGTGGGTTCTTCCCGGAAGTAGATGATAGGTGTTCTAGAAGTCCGGCGCACCATACCCACATGTTCTGGTCTTGTTCTAAGCTTATGAGCTTTTGTTTCTCATTCTTCAGCATCATGGGCGAGATTCTCCGACCCCCCGCCGGGTCGGAGAATCGCCGGGGGCTGGCGTGAATCCCGCCCCCGCCGGTTGCCGAAGTCTCCGGCACCAGAGATTCGGTGGGGCGGGAATCGCGCAGCGCCGGTTGGCGGGCCCCCCCACTCGATTCTCTGGCCTGGATGGACTGAAGTACAGCCGCTAAAATGCATGTCCCGCCGGCGTAAATTAAACCACCTACCTTACCGGCGGGACAAGGCGGCGCGGGCGGGCTCCGGGGTCCTGGGGTCGCGGGGCGATCTGGCCCCGGGGGGTGCCCCCACGGTGGCCTGGCCCGCGATCGGGGCCCACCGATCCGCGGGCGGGCCTGTGCCGTGGGGGCACTCTTTCCCTCCCGCCTCCGCCACGGTCTCCACCATGGCGGAGGCAGAAGAGACTCCCTCCACTGCGCATGCGTGGGAAGCTGTCAGCGGCTGCTGATGCTCCAGCGCATGCGCCGCCCGGAGATGTCATTTCCGCGCCAGCTGGCGGGGCACCAAAGGCCTTTTCCGCCAGCTGGCAGGGCGGAAATTCTTCCGGCGCTGACCTAGCCCCTCAAGGTTGGGGCTTGGCCCCCAAAGATGCGGAGCATTCCGCACCTTTGGGGCAGCGCGATGCCCGTCTGATTTGCGCCGTTTTGGGCGCCAGTCGGCGGACATCGTGCCGTTTCCGGAGAATTTCGCCCCATGTGTCAAAAATTTGTGGGAACAGTGACCTTTGGTGGCTACCTTTGGAGTTTCAGATTAACCGGAGCTGCAGACAGGGGCGAAGTCAGATGCCCTTGCCTTCGCCTCATCATTAATAGCCCGAAAGCGAGTTTGGATGGAAGTCTTCGGCCTGTCCAGTGCCGTGGCTAAGTCACCCGATGGGGTACTTACATTTAAGAATCTGAATTCTGATGTTGTATTTTTACAGGAAACCCACCTACGTGTAAGAGACCAGACAAAGCTTTGTAACAATTGGGTGGGACAGGTCTGCCACTCCAGTTTTAACAGGAAGGCCAGAGACACAGAAATCTTAATTCATAAAAGAATACAATTGTCCTCCTCATAGGTTATAGTTGACCCTAATGGTCGCTATAATATTGTCTGTAGTTCACTGACAAAGACTCCAATAATCCTGGAAAACGTCTATGCCCCCAACTGGGACGAATTCGCTGGTGAATTCTCTCCCCAACCTGGATTCATATCGGATGACTCTAGGAGGCGACCTGAACTGTGTCTTGAACCCGAAATTAGATTGTTCCAACCCAAAATCTCTGGTTCCACCTGGGATGGCCAGGGCTCTGTCCTCTTTCATGGAGCAGATGGTTGGGGTACATCAATGGTGTTTTCTGCACCCAAACGATAAAGTGTTTTTTGTTTCACATGTTCACCTTGCATATTCTTGAATCAACTTCTTTATTTTTGATAAAGCCCTCCTCCCTTTGGTAGTGGCTGCTGACTGCTTGATGATTGTCATTTCAAACGCTGCCCACATTTGGTTGATTCCCTTTAGATTTTAGCCCTGCCCAATGCCCACCCTGGAGACTAGACACCACTCTGTTGTCCGACGACAAATTCTCAATGTTTGTCTAGCTCCATAGCAGACTTTATTAAGTTCAACAAGTCAGATTCAAACTCTCCCTCTATGCTTTGGGAGGCTCTCAAGGCCGTCATAAGAGGGAAATTATTTCGTATCGGGCTTACACCATGGAAATGAGAGCAGTTGGAGCGACAGAGGTTGGTGGACTCCATCTTGGAGATGGACTGCCAAGACTCACTCGCCCAATGCCAGAGCTACTGGTGCACAGAAAAAAGTTACGTTTCCAATTCAAACTAGTGTCTACTAGTAAGGCTGAGCGTCAGTTACGGCGCACCAGGGGCACCTTCTACGAGCATGGGGAGAAAGGCTCATCAACTCAAGTGGCAGACAGCTTCTCAATAGATCGTGTGATTTGAACAATGTATGGCAATCTTCTCTCTGCTCCTCTCCAGGTCAATGCAGCATTCAGTTCATGTTACCCTGAGCTGAATGAGTCAGAACCCCCTCCGGACAAATCAGGTATGATGAGCTTTCTGAACGGTCTGCATATCCTGACCATTGAGGAGAGCTGGAGACAAGAATTGGATCCCCACTTATGCCCGGGAGAGATCTTAAAATGTATTGGGTTTCTGCAATCTGAGAAAGCCCTGGGTCCCGACAGCTCTTACCTTTAATAATGGATATATTTAACGACCGACTGTCTTCGGGTGCATTATCCCCGACCCTCACTCAAGCCTCAATTCTTTGCTCCTTAAGGGGAACAAGGACCCAGTAATATGTGGGTCATACCGACCAATTTTACTTTTGAAAATGGATGTTAAGCTGCTGGCTAAGGTCCTGGCACTCCGGCTGGAGCCTTGTCTCTTGGCATAGTATCAGAGGACCAAACGGGCTTTGTGAAGGACCGACAAATATCGACCAATATTCAATGCCTTCTAAACGTCATCCTCTCCCCCTCCACTGCTCCGGAACCTTAAGTTATATTGTCTTTGGATGCAGAAAAGGCATTTGATAGGGTGGAATGGGACAATCTACTCGAGATTCTCAGGAGATTTGGATTCGGCCCTAAATTTGCCTCCTGGATTCGTCTGTTGTACAGTGCCTCTGAGGCCAATATTCGCAGAAACACTGTATTCTCAGATTACTTTCCCTTAGGTAGGGGCTGTCCTCTCTCCCTGCTGCTCTTCATTTGGTGATTGAGTCCCTCTCGGTAACATTGAGGGAATCTGATAAGTGGAGGGGTATTTGTCGGAATGGAGTGGAGCACCGGATATCGCTTTATGCAGTTTTGTACCTTTTCTGGCTACAAACTAAACATAGGTAAGAGTGAGTGTTTTCCAATGAATCCACCTGCCAGAGGAACTCAACTTAGTTCATTGTCATTTCACCTCTCTGACACCAGTTTCTGTTACCTGGGGACCCGTGCAACCCATAATTGGACCTCACTTCACAAATTAAACTACTCCAGCCTCATCAGTGATGTCAAAGTGGATCAAGAGAGATGGAGTAGCTTCCCTCTATCCCTGGCAGGTGGGATTCAAACAATCAAAATGAATGTGCTTCCCAGATTTCTATTTGTCTTTCAATATATCCCATTTCTTTGCCCAAATCATTCTTTTACTAAGGTCAACAAATTGATTTCTGCTTTTATTTGGGTAGTTAAGTGTCCCAGAGTCCCCAGTGCTCTGCTCCAGAGAGACAGACGATCAGGAGGCTCGGCCCTCCCAAATCATTTGTTGTATTATTTGGCTGCCAACATTCAAATTTTCTTGCAGTGACTTAGTGACCCTGGCTCGGTCTGGGGCAGGGTGGAGGCTCACTCATGCACCACCTCCTCTCCTCACGCTATGATTACGTCACCTCTGCCTTTCTCCCCTGCAGGTTTTTCCTCGAATCCTGTGGTGATTTCCTCCCTCAGGATTTGGAAACAGTTTCGGCAACATTTCAAACTTCTCTCCCTGTCTTCTTTCGCCCCGATTTGCAATAATCACCTACGTTTGCCTTTGGGCTTGCACCCTTCATTTAAGTCTTGAAAGGCAAAAGAACTTCTGCATATTCATAGAAGGGAGATTACCCAGTTTTGAGGAGCTGGTTGACAAATTTCAGTTGTCCAATTCTAACCTCTTTCGTTATTTTCAAGTCCGCGGCTTTTCTTGCAAGATCTTTCCTCCTTTCCCTTTAACACCGCCCCCCTCCTTGCTTGAGGGTTTTGTCCTTGGCGCATCCTGACAAGGTGTCTATTTTACACAGTGAAAAAGCGCGAGGAGAGCGGCGGAGACACAGTGAAAGAGCGCAAGGAGAGCGGCGGGGGCATAGGATAAAAGAGCGCGAGGAGAGCGGCGGGGACACAGCTGCAGGAGAAGCGGCCTTCAAATTTTCGGCGGGAGCAGGGGTCTGTCGGGAAGGTAAGTTTACCTGTTTAAAAACTTACCTTGCAGGAGAAGTGGCCTTCAGATTTTCGGTGGGGGCAGTGGCCAGGGGTCTGTCAGGAAGGTAAGTTTGCCTCTTTAAAATCTTACCTTGAAGAGTGATATCACAGCAAAGCCGTGACCTGATTGGCTGGTAAAGATAGTTTTCCAATTTGCAGTAGCTGGGAGAAATTTAACTCTTCGTGTGTTGGTAAGTATTGTGATTGGTAAGTAAAATCTTTATTCCTTTCACTTATTCATTATTTGATATTATATTTGTAATCAGTTAAGGTAAAGTGTAAAAATGGCAGGAGATCCCAGACCCGTGTTATGCTCCTCGTGTTCAATGTGGGAGTTCAGGGACGCGGCCCTGACTCCTTCATGTGCGGGAAGTGCGTCCAGCTGCAGCTCCTGTTAGACCACATGACGGCTCTGGAGCTGCGGATGGACTCACTTTGGATCATCCGCGATGCTGAGGAAGTCGTGGATAGCACATTCAGTGAGTTGGTCACACCACGGATTAGGATTGGTGAGGGAGACAGGGAATGGGTGACCAAAAGGCAGAGAAAGAGCAGGAAGGCAGTGCAGGTGTCCCCTGCGGTCATCTCCCTCCAAAACAGGTATACCGTTTTGCATACTGTTGGGGGAGATGACTTACCAGGGGAAGGCAGTAGTAGCCAGGCTCATGGCACCGTGGCTGGCTCTGCTGCATAGAAGGGCAGGAAAAAGACTGGCAGGGCTATAGTCATAGGGGATTCAATCATAAGGGGAGTAGACAGGCATTTCTGTGGTCCAAAACGAGACTCCCGAATGGTATGTTGCCTCCCGGGTGCACGGGTCAGGGATGTCTCAGATCGGCTGCAGGACATACTGAAGGGGGAGGGTGAACAGCCAGTTGTCTTGGTGCACATAGGCACCAACGATATAGGAAAAAATGGGATGAGGTCCGACAATCAGAATTTAGGGAGCTAGGAGATAAGTTAAAAAATAAGATTTCAAAGGTAGTAATCTCAGGATTGCTACCAGTGCCACGAGACAGTCAGAGTAGAAATTCAAGGATAGTCAGAATGAATACGTGGTTTGAGAGATGGTGCAGGAGGGAGGGGGCTAAAATATTTGGGACATTGGAACCGGTTCTGGGGGCGGTGGGACCATTACAAATCGGATGGTCTACACCTGGGCAGGACTGAAACCAATGTCCTAGGGGGTGCTTTTGCTAACACTGTTGGGGAGGTTTTAAACAATGTGGCAGGGGGATGGGAACCAGATTAGGAAGTTAGATGTCAGTAAAGAGGCAGCAACTAAAGCCAGTAAGGTACTAGACAATAAACTCAATGTGACTAAGGGGAAGAGTAGACAGGGAAGAGATGATGAACGCAAAGGGACAGGTGGTCTGAGGTGCATTTGTTTTAATGCGAGAAGTGTAGCAGGTAAGGCAGATGAACTTAGGGCTTGGATCAGTACCTGGGAATATGATGTTATTGGTATTACTGAGACTTGGTTGAGGGAAGGGCAAGACTGGCAACTAAATATCCCATGGTATAAATGCTTCAGGAGGGATAGAGAGGGAGGTAAAAGGGGTGGAGGAGTTGCATTACTGGTCAGATATATCACAGCTGTGATTAAGGAGGGCACGATGGAGGATTCGAGCACTGAGGCACTATGGATAGAGCTAAGAAATAGGAAGGACTTTACTACAGGCCTCCCAAAAGCCAGCGTGAAGTAGAGGTACGAATATGTAGACAGATTATAGAAAAATGTAGGAGCAATAGGGTGGTCGTGATGGGAGATTTTAACTTCCCCAACATTGAATGAGACTCATGTAGTGTTGGAGGCGTAGATGGAGAAGAATTTGTAAGGAACATCCAGGAGAGTTTTTTAGAGCAGTATGTAAATAATCCAACTCGGGAAGGGGCCATACTGGAACTGCTATTGGGGAATGATCCCGGCCAGGTGGTTGAAGTTTCAGTCGGTGATTACTTTGGGAATAGCGATCACAATTCCATAAGTTTTAGAATACTCATGGACAAAGACGAGAGTGATCCTGAAGGAAGAATGCTAAATTGGGGAAAGGCCAAGTATAACAAAATTCGGCAGCAGCTAGAGAATGTGGATTGGGAGCAGCTGTTTAATGGTAAATCCACATTTCAAATGTGGGAGTCTTTTAAGGAAAGGTTGATTAGAGTGCAGGACAGACATGTCCCTGTGAAAATGAGGGATAGAAATGGCAAGATTAGGGAACCATGGATGACGGGTGGAATTGTGAGACTAGCTAAGATGAAAAAGGAAGCATACATAAGATCTAGGCGACTTAAAACTGATGAAGCTTAGGAGGAATATCGGGAAAGTAGGACAAATCTCAAACTCGCAATAAAGAGGGCTAAAAGGGGTCATGAAATATCTTTGGCTAACAGGGTTAAGGAAAATCCCAAAGCCTTTTATTCGTATATAAGGAGCAAGACGGTAACTAGAGAAAGGATTGGCCCACTCAAAGACAAAAGAGGGAATTTATGCGTGGAGTCAGAGGAAATGGGTGAGATTCTTAATGAGTACTTTGCATCAGTATTCACCAAGGAGAGGGACATGACGGATGTTGAGGCTAGGGATGGATGTTTAAATACTGTAGGTCAAGTCGGCATAAGGAAGGGGGAAGTTTTCGGTATTCTAAAAGGCATTAAGGTGGACAAGTCCCCAGGTCCGGATGGAATCTATCCCAGGTTCAAAAGGGAAGCGAGGGACGAAATAGCTGGGGCCTTAACAGATATCTTTGCAGTATCCTTTAGCACGGGTGAGGTCCCGGAGGACTGGAGAATTGCTAATGTTGTCCCTTTGTTTAAGAAGGGTAGCAGGGATAATCCAGGGAATTATAGACCTGTGAGCTTGACGTCAGTGGTAGGCAAACTGTTGGAGAAGATACTGAGGGATAGGATCTATTCACATTTGGAAGAAAATAGACTTATCAGTGCTAGGTAGCATGGTTTTGTGCAGGGAAGGTCATGTCTTACAAACTTAATAGAATTCTTTGAGGAAGTGCTAATTGATGAGGGAAGGGCTGTAGATGTCATATACATGGACTTCAGTAAGGCGTTTGGTAAAGTTTCCCTGGAAGGTTGATGGAAAAAGTGAAGTCGTATGGGGTTCAGGGTGTACTAGCTATATGGATAATGAAATGGCTGGGCAACAGGAGACAGAGAGTAGTGGTGGAAGGGAGTGTCTCAAAATGGAGAAAGGTGGCTAGTGGTGTTCCACAGGGATCCGTGCTCGGACCACTGTTGTTTGTGATATACATAAATGATCTGGACAAAGGTATAGGTGGTCTGATTAGCAAGTTTGCAGATGATACTAAGATTGGTGGAGTTGCAGATAGTGAGGAGGACTGTCAGAGAATACAGCAAAATATAGATTGATTGGAGAGTTGGGCAGAGAAATGGCAGATGGAGTTCAATCCAGGCAAATGCGAGGTGATGCATTTTGGAAGATCTAATCCAAGAGCGGACTATACGGTCAATGGAAGAGTCCTGGGGAAAATTGATGTAAAGAGAGATCTGGGAGTTCAGGTCCACTGTACCCTGAAGGTGGCAACACAGGTCGATAGAGTGGTCAAGAAGGCATACAGCATACTTGCCTTCATCGGACGGGGTATTGAGTACAAGAGTTGGCAGGTCATGTTACAGTTGTATAGGACTTTGGTTAGGCCACATTTGGAATACTGCGCACAGTTCTGGTCGCCAAATTACCAGAAGGATGTGGATGCTTTAGAGAGGGTGCAGAGGAGGTTCACCAGGATGTTGCCTGGTATGGAGGGTGCTAGCTATGAAGAAAGGTTGAGTAGATTAGGATTGTTTTTGTTGGAAAGACGGAGGTTGAGGGGGGACCTGATTGAGGTCTACAAAATTATGATAGGTATGGACAGGGTGGATAGCAACAAGCTCTTTCCAAGAGTGCGGATGTCAATTACAAGGGGTCACGATTTCAAGGTGAGAGGGGGAAAGTTTAAGGGAGATGTGCGTGGAAAGTTTTTTACGCAGAGGGTGGTGGGTGTCTGGAACGCTTTGCCAGTGGAGGTGGTAGAGGCGGGCACGATAGCATCATTCAAGATGCATCTAGACAGATATATGAACGGGCGGGGAACAGAGGGAAGTAGATCCTTGGAAAATAGGCGACAGGTTTAGGTAAAGGATCTGGATCGGCGCAGGCTGGGAGGGCCGAAGGGCCTGTTCCTATACTGCAATTTTCTTTGTTCTTGTTCTATTTCAGATCTGCATAGCCTTATCCTTTCATCGGATCCAGCCCCTTTGAAGGAAGTGAGGGAAGATGGGAGAGGGAACTTGGTCCTATGCTTACAGATGAGGCCCTTTACAGAATTCCACTTCTTCCTGCGCCTGACAGAATCTAATTCAGTTTAAAGTATTGCATAGAATGCGTTAGACTAAAGCGAAGATGGGCGGGTTTTTCCAGGATGTGGAAGACAAGTGTGACCGTTGCCAGCTAATCACACTCACAGGTTTTGGTCTTGTCCCAAACTTGCTGGCTTCTGGGTTTCCTTTTTTAACACTTTTTCGGAGATTCTTCAGGTGGTCCTTGAACCGTGTCCATCAGTAGCCAAATTTGGGGTCTCAGACTCACTTGGGTCAGGGACGGATGTTTTCGCTTTTGCCTCTTTGGTGGCCAGGAGGTGAATATTGCTTGGCTGGGGGTCTCCCACCACGCCCAGTGCATCTGCCTGGTTGGGCGACTGATATCATTTCTACATTTGGAAAATATTATGTGTATCATAGACATGGTGGGGAGGTTCTACCTGAGGTGACAACCATTTATCCCCTTTCTTAAAGATTTAGACATTGTGAGCTGTTAGGGGGTTTCGTTTTTAGCTGGGTTAAGTTTTATGTTGCAATTTTGAGGATAGATGTGAATATATCTTTTTGACTTTGTACTTTTATATCTTTGCTGTTTGATTGTTGATAATATGGTCAATCCTTGCTTATAAAAATTCAATATTACCGCAGCATGGTAGCATTGTGGATAGCACAATTGCTTCACAGCTCCAGGGTCCCAGGTTCGATTCCGGCTTGGGTCACTGTCTGTGTGGAGTCTGCACATCCCGTGTCTGCGTGGGTTTCCTCCGGGTGCTCTGGTTTCCTCCCACAGTCCAAAGATGTGCAGGTTAGGTGGATTGGCCATGATAAATTGCCCTTAGTGTCCAAAATTGCCCTTAGTGTTGGGTGGGGTTACTGGGTTATGGGGATAGAGTGGAGGTGTTGACCTTGGGTAGGGTGCTCTTTCCAAGAGCCGGTGCAGACTCGATGGGCCGGGTGGCCTCCTTCTGCACTGTAAATTCTATGATAAAAATTCTATGATAAATGTATATTTTGTAAAACTTGGATTCTGGACTTTGGTACCCATGTGAAACAATATTTCATTTTTGTCGTGGTCTCTGCACTGGAGTCTTTCTTTTCTTTATCCCTGTTTTACTGTATGAATCTAAACGGATTACAGAATCTTTACAGTGCAGAAGGCCACTTGGCCCATCAAGTCTACACTGGCTCTCTAAAAGAGCTTTCTACCTTATCCCACTCCCCTGCCTTATCCCCATAACCTTTTCCAGAATCAAGGAGGCAACATTGCGACCCTCCCCTCATGCTTTGAATGTGTGCAAAAAATCTAACCCTCTGGAGGTCATCCTACCTCGAGGTTGCCGCAGGGTGATGCAAAATTCGATCATACCAAAACTGAGGGTTGAGAAATATGACACCGCTTATGTAGGAGAAGCAAATCAAAACACCTTTCTGTTTGCAGACGGGCGGTGAGAGGAGAATCCCCCTCCTGCGTGTAACAATCTTAAACACAGCAATTAAATTACTCATCTTTTATACTCATGAAAATATAAGCCATCTCTCATAACATAATTCTTTTCACCCCAGTATCATTCTTGAATTTGACTCGGAGATTGGAAGTACAATTTCAAAATATGTGGGCACCAAATTGAGGGATTCTGTTAATTCTGAAGACTGTGACAAAATACAAGGAAGCATTATTAAACTTGCAAATTGAGCGTGTAATTGGTAAATTAGTTCAATATACAGTCAAATGCAAAGTGGTGCATTTGATAGGAAGAATAAGGAGGATGCATATTTCTTAAAACTAGAAATCGAAATGCATTCGAAGAATCTAGAGTCATACAGCACGAAAGGTCCTTCAGCCAATCGAGTCTGCGCTGGTCAAAAACAACCACCTAACTATTTTAATCCCATTTTCCAGCACTTGGCCCATAGCCTTGGATGCCCTGGGATCTCACGTGCACATCTGAATACTTCTTAAATGTTATGAGGGTGTCTGCCTCCACATTAGCTGCTCCCCGCCATTTGCTGTCCAGGAAACAATAAGTATCACACACTTGGTCTACAGACTAAAAGTAATATTCCAATTTATTTACAAATAAGAAACTACAGACAACCACAGCAAGTAACATTACAATACTTGATTTACACAATACTTAAACCATTCCAGAGTCATAAAGTTTCCAAAATCTTGGCATAGTGGAATCTGGGCATAATGATCAGTTTGCTCCATAATCCAAATAATTACTATAACTGGTTTACAGTCATTTGTCACTTCAAACAGTGTTTCATTGAGCTGCGCAGTCTTTCCTCTCAGCCTCTCCACTTAAAACAGTGATTGAAAGATCAGTCTACATTTAGCTGAGTTCAGCCCCATTCATAATGGGATTTTCTTCTATGAAGAGTGACCAGTGTCACTGAACAGCACTGCCCAGCAGTTTAATAACTTCATCCTGGATTCCCAGCAGGGAATGTCAAACCAGGTATTGTGTACTTTGTACTGCAGCTACTCATGTTTTTGAACCCGCTGGCGTGAATTCTCACTCTTTGGAGTGGAGCCCTTGTTCTCTGTAACCTGCTACATTCATTATGATCGTTGCATGTGGCACACAATCTGCAGGGACCATGGAGTGCTTCATTCAGTTTCAAATACATTGCATAAATCCAACACTGTTAAGGTCAACAGATGAACTGACCAAGAAGGAATAAAGTCTTTCTTTCCACAAATCACAACTTAATTTCCAAGTTAATGAAAGATCGACAAGGACTCAGGCTGGCACTTGGATTAAGTATTTCATTTCTAGGAACTGCCATAGTCACTGGGAAGCAACACAACAGAGGAGGAATGGCGGCACCAGTAAGCAGCAGCACCTGAGCATCTAGACGATATGTAGCAGAGATCCCTGGACCAGAGCCATGCACGGTCAATGGGGAAATCACAGGCTGACTCCAGAAAGGGACCATCACACTGACCGCAGGGCAGGGAGTGGGGAGTATCACACTGACCCTGGGGCAGGAAGTGGGGAGTATCACACTGACCCTGGGGCAGGAAGTGGGGAATATCACACTGACCCTGGGGCAGGGAGTGGGGAGTATCACACTGACTCTGGGGCAGGGAGTGGGGAGGATCACACTGACCCTGGGGCAGGAAGTGGGGAGTATCACACTGACCCTGGGGCAGGAAGTGGGGAGTATCACACTGACCCTGGGGCACAGAGTGGGGAGTATCACACTGACCCTGGGGCAGGGAGTGGGGAGTATTACACTGACCCTGAGGCAGGGAGGGGGTGTATCACACTGACCCTGGGGCAGGGAGTGGGGAGTATCACACTGACCCTGGGGCATGGAGTGGGGAGTATCACACTGACCCTGGGGCAGGAAGTGGGGAGCATCACACTGACCCTGGGGCAGGGAGTGGGGAGTATCACACGGACCCTGGGGCAGGAAGTGGGGAGTATTGCACTGACCCTGGGGCACAGAGTGGGGAGTATCACACTGACCCTGGGGCAGGAAGTGGGGAACATCACACTGACCCTGGGGCAGGGAGTGGGGAGTATCACACTGACCCTGGGGCAGGACGTATCTCACTGACCCTGGGCAGGAAGTGGGGAGTATCACACTGACCCTGGGGCAGGAAGTGGGGAGTATCACACTGACCCTGGGGAAGGAAGTGGGGAGTATCACACTGACCCTGGGGCAGGGAGTGGGGAGTATTACACTGACCCTGGGGCAGGGAGTGGGGAGTATAACACTGACCCTGGGGCAGGGAGTGGGGAGTATCACACTGGCCCTGGGGCAGGGAGTGGGGAGTATCACACTGACCCGGGGGCACGGAGTGGGGAGTATCACACTGACCCTGGTGCAGGGAGTGGGGAGTATTTCACTGACCCTGGGGCAGGGAGTGGGGAGTATCACACTGACCCTGGGGCAGGAAGTGGGGAATATCACACTGACCCTGGGGCAGGGAGTGGGGAGTATCACACTGACCCTGGGGCAGGGAGTGGGGAGGATCACACTGACCCTGGGGCAGGAAGTGGGGAGTATCACACTGACCCTGGGGCAGGAAGTGGGGAGTATCACACTGACCCTGGGGCAGGATGTGGGGAGTATCAGACTGACCCTGGGGCAGGAAGTGGGGAGTATCACACTGACCCTGGAGCAGGAAGTGGGAAAGATCACACTGACCCTGGAGCAGGGAGTGGAGAGTATCACACTGACCCTGGGGCAGGAAGTGGGGAGTATCACACTGACCCTGGGGCAGGAAGTGGGAAAGATCACACTGACCCTGGAGCAGGGAGTGGGGAGTATCACACTGACCTTGGGGCAGGAAGTGGGGAGTATCACACTGAACGCAGGGAAGGGAGTGAGGGGTATCACACTGGCCATGGGGAAAGGAGTGGGGAGTATCACACTGACTGCAGGGCAGGGAGTGGGGAGTATCACAATGACCCTGGGCAGGAAGTATCACACTGACCCCAGGGCAGGGAGTGGGGAATATCGCACTGACCGTGGGGCAGGGAGTGGGGAGTATTACACTGACCCTGGGGCAGGGAGTGGGGAGTATCACACTGACCCCGGGGCAGGAAGTGGGGAGTATCGCACTGACCCCAGGGCAGTAAGTGGGGAGTATCACACTGACCCTGGGGCAGGAAGTGGGGAGTATCACACTGACCCTGGAGCAGGGAGTGGGGAGTATCACACTGACCCTGGGGCAGGAAGTGGGGAGTATCACACTGAACGCAGGGAAGGGAGTGAGGGGTATCACACTGACCATGGGGAAAGGAGTGGGGAGTATCACACTGACTGCAGGGCAGGGAGTGGGGAGTATCACAATGACCCTGGGAAGGAAGTGGGAAGTATCACACTGACCCCAGGGCAGGGAGTGGGGAATATCGCACTGAACGTGGGGCAGGGAGTGGGGAGTATCACACTGACCCTGGGGCAGGAAGTGGGGAGTATTACACTGACCCTGGGGCAGGGAGTGGGGAGTATCACACTGACCCCGGGGCAGGAAGTGGGGAGTATCGCACTGACCCCAGGGCAGTAAGTGGGGAGTATCACACTGACCCTGGGGCAGGAAGTGGGGAGTATCACACTGACCCTGGAGCAGGGAGTGGGGAGTATCACACTGACCCTGGGGCAGGAAGTGGGGAGTATCACACTGAACGCAGGGAAGGGAGTGGGGAGTATCACACTGACCCTGGGGCAGGAAGTGGGGAGTATCGCACTGACCCTGGGGCAGGGAGTGGGGAGTATCACACTGACCCTGGGGCAGGGAGTGGGGAGTATCACACTGACCCTGGGGCAGGGAGTGGGGAGTATCACACTGACCCTGGGGCAGGGAGTGGGGAGTATCACACTGACCCTGGAGCAGGGAGTGGGGAGTATCACACTGACCCTGGGGCAGGAAGTGGGGAGTATCACATTGACCCTGGGGCAGGAAGTGGGAAAGATCACACTGACCCTGGAGCAGGGAGTGGGGAGTATCACACTGACCTTGGGGCAGGAAGTGGGGAGTATCACACTGAACGCAGGGAAGGGAGTGAGGGGTATCACACTGGCCATGGGGAAAGGAGTGGGGAGTATCACTGACCCTGGGGCTGGGAGTGGGGAGTATCACACCGACCCTGGGGCAGGGAGTGGGGAGTATCGCACTGACCCCAGGGCAGGAAGTGGAGAGTATCACACTGACCCTGGGGCAGGAAGTGGGGAGTATCACACTGACCCTGGGGCAGGTAGTGGGGAGCATCACACTGACCCTGGGGCAGGGAGTGGGGAGTATTACACTGACCCTGAGGCAGGGAGGGGGTGTATCACACTGACCCTGGGGCAGGGAGTGGGGAGTATCACACTGACCCTGGGGCATGGAGTGGGGAGTATCACACTGACCCTGGGGCAGGAAGTGGGGAGCATCACACTGACCCTGGGGCAGGGAGTGGGGAGTATCACACTGACCCTGGGGCAGGAAGTGGGGAGTATCGCACTGACCCTGGGGCACAGAGTGGGGAGTATCACACTGACCCTGGGGCAGGAAGTGGGGAACATCACACTGACCCTGGGGCAGGGAGTGGGGAGTATCACACTGACCCTGGGTAGGGAGTGGGGAGTTTCACACTGACCCTGGGGCAGGGATTGGGAAGTATCACACTGGCCCCAGGGCAGGAAGTGGGGAGTATCACACTGACCCTGAAGCAGGAAGTGGGGAGTATCACACTGACCCTGGGGCAGGAAGTGGGGAGTATCACACTGACCCTGGGGAAGGAAGTGGGGAGTATCACACTGACCCTGGGGCAGGGAGTGGGGAGTATTACACTGACCCTGGGGCAGGGAGTGGGGAGTATAACACTGACCCTGGGGCAGGGAGTGGGGAGTATCACACTGGCCCTGTGGCTGGAAGTGGGGAATATCACACTGACCCTGGGGCAGGGAGTGGGGAGTATCACACTGACCCTGGGGCAGGGAGTGGGGAGGATCACACTGACCCTGGGGCAGGAAGTGGGGAGTATCACACTGACCCTGGGGCAGGAAGTGGGGAGTATCACACTGACCCTGGGGCAGGAGGTGGGGAGTATCACACTGACCCTGGGGCAGGAAGTGGGGAGTATCACACTGGCCCTGGAGCAGGGAGTGGAGAGTATCACACTGACCCTGGGGCAGGGAGTGGGGAGGATCACACTGACCCTGGGGCAGGAAGTGGGGAGTATCACACTGACCCTGGGGCAGGGAGTGGGGAGGATCACACTGACCCTGGGGCAGGAAGTGGGGAGTATCACACTGACCCTGGGGCAGGAAGTGGGGAGTATCACACTGACCCTGGGGCAGGAGGTGGGGAGTATCACACTGACCCTGGGGCAGGAAGTGGGGAGTATCACACTGACCCTGGGGCAGGAAGTGGGGAGTATCACACTGACCCTGGGGCAGGAAGTGGGGAGTATCACACTGACCCTGGGGCAGAAAGTGGGAAAGATCACACTGACCCTGGAGCAGGGAGTGGGGAGTATCACACTGACCTTGGGGCAGGAAGTGGGGAGTATCACACTGAACGCAGGGAAGGGAGTGAGGGGTATCACACTGGCCATGGGGAAAGGAGTGGGGAGTATCACACTGACTGCAGGGCAGGGAGTGGGGAGTATCACAATGACCCTGGGCAGGAAGTGGGAAGTATCACACTGACCCCAGGGCAGGGAGTGGGGAATATCGCACTGACCGTGGGGCAGGGAGTGGGGAGTATCACACTGACCCTGGGGCAGGAAGTGGGGAGTATTACACTGACCCTGGGGCAGGGAGTGGGGAGTATCACACTGACCCCGGGGCAGGAAGTGGGGAGTATCGCACTGACCCCAGGGCAGTAAGTGGGGAGTATCACACTGACCGTGGGGCAGGAAGTGGGGAGTATCACGCTGACCCTGGAGCAGGGAGTGGGGAGTATCACACTGACCCTGGGGCAGGAAGTGGGGAGTATCACACTGAACGCAGGGAAGGGAGTGGGGAGTATCACACTGACCCTGGGGCAGGAAGTGGGGAGTATCACACTGACCCTGGGGCAGGGACTGGGGAGTATCACACTGACCCTGGGGCAGGGAGTGGGGAGTATCACACTGACCCTGGGGCAGGGAGTGGGGAGTATCACACTGACCCTGGGGCAGGGAGTGGGGAGTATCACACTGACCCTGGAGCAGGGAGTGGGGAGTATCACACTGCCCCTGGGGCAGGAAGTGGGGAGTATCACATTGACCCTGGGGCAGGAAGTGGGAAAGATCACACTGACCCTGGAGCAGGGAGTGGGGAGTATCACACTGACCTTGGGGCAGGAAGTGGGGAGTATCACACTGAACGCAGGGAAGGGAGTGAGGGGTATCACACTGTCCATGGGGAAAGGAGTGGGGAGTATCACACTGACTGCAGGCAGGGAGTGGGGAGTATCACAATGACCCTGGGCAGGAAGTGGGAAGTATCACACTGACTCCAGGGCAGGGAGTGGGGAATATCGCACTGACCGTGGGGCAGGGAGTGGGGAGTATTACACTGACCCTGGGGCAGGGAGTGGGGAGTATCACACTGGCCCTGGGGCAGGAAGTGGGGAGGATCGCACTGACCCCAGGGCAGGAAGTGGGGAGTATCTCACTGACCCTGGGGCTGGGAGTGGGGAGTATCACACTGACCCTGGGGCAGGGAGTGGGGAGTATCGCACTGACCCCAGGGCAGGAAGTGGAGAGTATCACACTGACCCTGGGGCAGGAAGTGGGGAGTATCACACTGACCCTGGGGCAGGAAGTGGGGAGTATCACACTGACCCTGGGGCAGGGAGTGGGGAGTATTACACTGACCCTGAGGCAGGGAGGGGGTGTATCACACTGACCCTGGGGCAGGGAGTGGGGAGTATCACACTGACCCTGGGGCATGGAGTGGGGAGTATCACACTGACCCTGGGGCAGGAAGTGGGGAGCATCACACTGACCCTGGGGCAGGGAGTGGGGAGTATCACACTGACCCTGGGGCAGGAAGTGGGGAATATCACACTGACCCTGGGGCAGGGAGTGGGGAGTATCACACTGACCCCGGGGCAGGACGTATCTCACTGACCCTGGGCAGGAAGTGGGGAGTATCACACTGACCCTGGGGCAGGGAGTGGGGAGTATCACACTGACCCTGGGGCAGGGAGTGGGGAGTATCACACTGACCCTGGGGCAGGGATTGGGAAGTATCACACTGGCCCCAGGGCAGGAAGTGGGGAGTATCACACTGACCCTGGGGCAGGAAGTGGGGAGTATCACACTGACCCTGGGGCAGGAAGTGGGGAGTATCACACTGACCCTGGGGCAGGAAGTGGGGAGTATCACACTGACCCTGGGGCAGGGAGTGGGGAGTGTTACACTGACCCCTGGGGCAGGGAGTGGGGAGTATAACACTGACCCTGGGGCAGGGAGTGGGGAGTTTCACACTGGCCCTGTTGCAGGGAGTGGGGAGTATCACACTGACCCTGGGGCAGGAAGTGGGGAGTATTACACTGACCCTGGGGCAGGGAGTGGGGAGTATCACACTGACCCCGGGGCAGGAAGTGGGGAGTATCGCACTGACCCCAGGGCAGTAAGTGGGGAGTATCACACTGACTGTGGGGCAGGAAGTGGGGAGTATCACGCTGACCCTGGAGCAGGGAGTGGGGAGTATCACACTGACCCTGGGGCAGGAAGTGGGGAGTATCACACTGAACGCAGGGAAGGGAGTGGGGAGTATCACACTGACCCTGGGGCAGGAAGTGGGGAGTATCACACTGACCCTGGGGCAGGGACTGGGGAGGATCACACTGACCCTGGGGCAGGGAGTGGGGAGTATCACACTGACCCTGGGGCAGGGAGTGGGGAGTATCACACTGACCCTGGGGCAGGGAGTGGGGAGTATCACACTGACCCTGGAGCAGGGAGTGGGGAGTATCACACTGCCCCTGGGGCAGGAAGTGGGGAGTATCACATTGACCCTGGGGCAGGAAGTGGGAAAGATCACACTGACCCTGGAGCAGGGAGTGGGGAGTATCACACTGACCTTGGGGCAGGAAGTGGGGAGTATCACACTGAACGCAGGGAAGGGAGTGAGGGGTATCACACTGTCCATGGGGAAAGGAGTGGGGAGTATCACACTGACTGCAGGCAGGGAGTGGGGAGTATCACAATGACCCTGGGCAGGAAGTGGGAAGTATCACACTGACTCCAGGGCAGGGAGTGGGGAATATCGCACTGACCGTGGGGCAGGGAGTGGGGAGTATTACACTGACCCTGGGGCAGGGAGTGGGGAGTATCACACTGGCCCTGGGGCAGGAAGTGGGGAGGATCGCACTGACCCCAGGGCAGGAAGTGGGGAGTATCTCACTGACCCTGGGGCTGGGAGTGGGGAGTATCACACTGACCCTGGGGCAGGGAGTGGGGAGTATCGCACTGACCCCAGGGCAGGAAGTGGAGAGTATCACACTGACCCTGGGGCAGGAAGTGGGGAGTATCACACTGACCCTGGGGCAGGAAGTGGGGAGTATCACACTGACCCTGGGGCAGGGAGTGGGGAGTATTACACTGACCCTGAGGCAGGGAGGGGGTGTATCACACTGACCCTGGGGCAGGGAGTGGGGAGTATCACACTGCCCCTGGGGCAGGAAGTGGGGAGCATCACACTGACCCTGGGGCAGGGAGTATCACCCTGACCCTGGGGCAGGAAGTGGGGAGTATCGCACTGACCCTGGGGCACAGAGTGGGGAGTATCACACTGACCCTGGGGCAGGGAGTGGGGAGTATCACACTGACGCTGGGGCAGGACGTATCTCACTGACCCTGGGCAGGAAGTGGGGAGTATCACACTGACCCTGGGGCAGGGAGTGGGGAGTATCACACTGACCCTGGGGCAGGGAGTGGGGAGTATCACACTGACCCTGGGGCAGGGATTGGGAAGTATCACACTGGCCCCAGGGCAGGAAGTGGGGAGTATCACACTGACCCTGGGGCAGGAAGTGGGGAGTATCACACTGACCCTGGGGCAGGGAGTGGGGCGTATTACAGTGACCCTGAGGCAGGGAGGGGGTGTATCACACTGACCCTGGGGCATGGAGTGGGGAGTATCACACTGCCCCTGGGGCAGGAAGTGGGGAGCATCACACTGACCCTGGGGCAGGGAGTATCACACTGACCCTGGGGCAGGAAGTGGGGAGTATCGCACTGACCCTGGGGCACAGAGTGGGGAGTATCACACTGACCCTGGGGCAGGGAGTGGGGAGTATCACACTGACGCTGGGGCAGGACGTATCTCACTGACCCTGGGCAGGAAGTGGGGAGTATCACACTGACCCTGGGGCAGGGAGTGGGGAGTATCACACTGACCCTGGGGCAGGGAGTGGGGAGTATCACACTGACCCTGGGGCAGGGATTGGGAAGTATCACACTGGCCCCAGGGCAGGAAGTGGGGAGTATCACACTGACCCTGGGGCAGGAAGTGGGGAGTATCACACTGACCCTGGGGCAGGAAGTGGGGAGTATCACACTGACCCTGGGGCAGGAAGTGGGGAGTATCACACTGACCCTGGGGCAGGGAGTGGGGAGTATTACACTGACCCCTGGGGCAGGGAGTGGGGAGTATAACACTGACCCTGGGGCAGGGAGTGGGGAGTTTCACACTGGCCCTGGGGCAGGGAGTGGGGAGTATCACACTGACCCGGGGGCACGGAGTGGGGAGTATCACACTGACCCTGGAGCAGGGAGTGGGGAGTATTACACTGACCCTGGGGCAGGGAGTGGGGAGTATCACACTGACCTTGGGGCAGGAAGTGGGGAGTATCACACTGACCCTGGGGCAGGAAGTGGGGAGTATCACACTGACCCTGGGGCAGGAAGTGGGGAGTATCACACTGACCCTGGGGCAGGAAGTGGGGAGTATCACACTGACCCTGGGGCAGGGAGTGGGGAGTATTACACTGACCCCTGGGGCAGGGAGTGGGGAGTATAACACTGACCCTGGGGCAGGGAGTGGGGAGTTTCACACTGGCCCTGGGGCAGGGAGTGGGGAGTATCACACTGACCCGGGGGCACGGAGTGGGGAGTATCACACTGACCCTCGAGCAGGGAGTGGGGAGTATTACACTGACCCTGGGGCAGGGAGTGGGGAGTATCACACTGACCTTGGGGCAGGAAGTGAGGAGTATCACACTGAACGCAGGGAAGGGAGTGAGGGGTATCACACTGGCCATGGGGAAAGGAGTGGGGAGTATCACACTGACTGCAGGGCAGGGAGTGGGGAGTATCACAATGACCCTGGGCAGGAAGTGGGAAGTATCACACTGACCCCAGGGCAGGAAGTGCGGAGTATCACACTGACCCTGGGGCAGGGAGTGGGCAGTATCACACTGACCCTGGGGCAGGAAGTGGGGAGTATCACACTGACCCTGGGGCAGGAAGTGGGGAGTATCACACTGACCCTGGGGCAGGGAGTGGGGAGTATCACACTGACCCTGGGGCAGGGAGTGGGGAGTATCACACTGACCCTGGGGCAGGGAGTGGGGAGTATCACACTGACCCTGGGGCAGGGAGTGGGGAGTATCACACTGACCCTGGGGCAGGGAGTGGGGAGTATCACACTGACCCTGGGGCAGGGAGTGGGGAGTATCACACTGACCCTGGGGCAGGGAGTGGGGAGTATCACACTGACCCCAGGGCAGGAAGTGGGGAGTATCACACTGACCCTGGGGCAGGGAATGCGGAGTATCACACTGACCCTGGGGCAGGAAGTGGGGAGTATCGCACTGACCGTGGGGCAGGGGGTGGGGAGTATCACACTGACCCTGGGGCAGGAAGTGGGGAGTATCACACTGACCCTGGGGCAGGGAGTGGGGAGTTTCACACTGACCCTGGGGCAGGGATTGGGAAGTATCACACTGGCCCCAGGGCAGGAAGTGGGGAGTATCACACTGACCCTGAAGCAGGAAGTGGGGAGTATCACACTGACCCTGGGGCAGGAAGTGGGGAGTATTACACTGACCCTGGGGCAGGGAGTGGGGAGTATCGCTCTGATCCTAGCATATGGAGTGGCCAGTATCACATGGACCCTGGTGTATGGAAAAGGCGTATTGCACTGAACCTGGGGTATGGGATGCGGAATATTGCACTGTCCCTGGGACAGAGATTGAAGACGATGACACCGACTCTGGTGTACACAATGGGAATATCTCATGACTCTGGGCGGGGCACGAGGTCACGAGTATCACAATGGAGCAGGAAGTGCAATGTTTCCTGATTACTACAATGTTGTGTCAAACTTAAACAGTAACTCCAGTAACTGTGGGTTTCCTCCGGGTGCTCTGGCTTCCTCCCACAGTCCAAAGATGTGCAGGTTAGGTGGATTGACCATGCTAAATTTCCCATAGTGTCCAAAAAAAAAAGATTAGCTGGGGTTACTGGGATCGAGTGGAGGTGTGGGCTTAAGTAGTGTGCTCTTTCCAAGAGCCGGTGCAGACTTGATGGGCTGAATGGCCTCCCTTCTGCACTATAAATTCTACGATTCTATGATAATTGTGATATATGTAAACGACATAGAAGAAAATATGGGCAGACGGTGAAAAGGAAGTTTGCAAATGACACGAATATTGGCCGGGTGGTTGACAGTGAAGAAGGTCTTAGGCTACAGGAGGATTTCGGTGGATTGCTCCGATCAATGGCAGATGGAACTTAACCTTGAAAAGGAAGGAGTAAGATGACAAGGAAGTATTCAATTAATGCCAGGACACTCAAAATCTCAGAGGAATCTTGGGGTGCTTGTCCACAGATCCCTGAAGTGGTAGGGCAAGTTAATGGGGTAGTTAAGAAGTCACACAGGACACTTGCCTTTGTCAGTCGTGGCATAGATCATAAGAGTAGGGAGGTTATGTTGGAGCTGTATTAAACTTTGGGTAGACCACAGCTGGAGTATTGTGTTCAATTCTGGACACTACAGTATAGGAAAGGTGTAATTGCACTAGAGAGGGTGCAGAGGAGATTCAACAGGATGTTGCCTGGGATGGAGCATTTTAGCTATGAAGAGAGGCTGGGTAAGCTCAGGTTGTTATCTTTGGTGCACAGAAGGCTGAGAATGGAGCTGTTTGAGGTGTAATATAATGAGGGGCATGGACAAGGTGGATATAAAGCAGCTATTCCCCTCAGTTGAAGGGTCAATAACAATGGGGCATAATTTTAAGGTGAAAGGCAGGAGGGGATTGGAGGAAAGGGTTTTTCACCCAGAAGGTGGTGGGAATCTGGAATTCACTGACTAGCGGGGTAGCTGAGGCAGGAAACTTCACAATCTTTAAAAAGTACTTGGATGAGCACTTGAAATGTCATAACAGTCAAGGCTGTGGGCCAAATGCTGGGAAGTGGGATTAGGGCAGCACAGTAGCATTGTGGATAGCACAATTGCTTCACAGCTCCAGGGTCCCAGGTTCGATTCTGGCTTGGGTCACTGTCTGTGTGGAGTCTGCACATCCTCCCCGTGTCTGCGTGGGTTTCCTCCGGGTGCTCCGGTTTCCTCCCACAGTCCAAAGATGTGCAGATTAGGTGGATTGGCCATGATAAATTGCCCTTAAGTGTCCAAAATTGCCCTTAGTGTTGGGTGGGGTTACTGGGATAGGGTGGAGGTGTGGACCTTGGGTAGGGTGCTCTTTCCAAGAGCCGGTGCAGACTCGATGGGCCGAATGGCCTCCTTCTGCACTGTAAATTCTTTGAAATCCAGTGTTGTTTTGTTTTTGTCGGTGAAGTTTTGACAGGCCGAAGGGGTCTCTTCTGTACTGTATGATTCTATGATTCTGATATTATTAAAAAAGCTGATTGCAAGGGAGCAGTGCAGTTGAAATTAGAGTAATCAAGACATCAGAGCCGTCAATTAAATGGGCAAAACAATAGCAGATGCATTTAATGCAAAATCTAATTTTGGGCTGTCCAGCCATTGGGCCATTGTAACCCACTTCTTCATAGACCAGCTACGATGAACTCTATCCAATGTATTGAATTTCCTGAGGAGAGGCGGCACTAAATTTAATGTGGCAATGTGACTGTTCATCTCACACTGTTAATCTTTGGCCAGTTTTTTCTCCTGAACTCTAATAGTTCACATAAGTCTTTCTGTATACTTTAAAAATTGTCTGTAAGACTGCAACTCTGAGCAGGACAGAAAACAGACAGGACTGCGTACTGGGCCAAAACATTTGATGTTCCAAAAAAAAAAATCCCCAACTTCCTTGGGAATGATTCATTAGGAATTAAGGAAGGGTCAGAATATGTGCTCTGAGACAACTTTTGAGAGCAGGGAGGTAATAAAACAGGAGGGTAAGGATATAATTGTTGGAACAGTAGGCATTTGATAAGGTGTGGAGGTCATGAATATATGACTGAGAGATCAGGAAGGTAGTGTTAGGGTAAAGAGTGGGACTTAGAAGTATGATTAATAATCCTATAACTGTTTCAAAGAGGGACAGGGAGGCAGTGGATCTTAGAAAAGGTAGGATGATGGGAGTATGAGAATGTGTGTGGATCAGAAACACGGAATGGCATTCAGAACTTGCTGTAACTTATGAAAAGTGGAATCAAGGAGACAAGCAAAAATGGCATTACAGAAATGAAGCGTTGAGGTGGTAAAGGCATATGTGTAAACAGAAGCTCAATAAAGTCGAGCCCTGAGATTTCTTGCCGTTATGAGGTGCCAAATCAGGACAATTGAATGTAGTATCCTACAGATTGAGGCAGAAGCTAATTCTGCTGGTTTTTCAACTTCAAATCAGTGGAGCCCAGTTCCTGATCGCGTGCTGGTCCTCCCAACATTCCACCACCAAGCCCCATTGAAGTGAGGAAGATAGGAACAGGAATAGGTCATTTAGCCTGACATGCCTGCTCCGCCATTCAATTAGATCATGGTTAATCATTTGAATTTATTGGTATGAGGGCAGCAGAATTGGAGCAGCGGATTTCTGCGAGTGACACTTCCAATGTGCTAAATCTGAAAACAGAAACAAATTTTCTGGAAGCTCAGTGGCTCCAAGGATCAACTGAGACTGGTGGAAGTGAAGAATCTTTGACCCTTACGAGGGACAAGAACTTAGTCAGCAAGTTCCTGCAGCTGGATGATTTGTGAAGTACATTGAGATTTTGCTCCCCCCCCCGACACTAGATATGTTTCTAATGGCCTGAGGGTCTGAAGCCCCAAGAATGCTTTTGTCCCCCAATGAGATATTCAGAACCAGGTTTGAACCTTTATCTTCCATTATAATGGCAGAATAGGAGCAGGAGAGGATGAAAGAAAGAAGACTGAGGCAGCTTCTGAGAATATATTACCCTCCCCTTAAATAATTTACAGGCTACACAGTTTATGCAGACTTTAATGAGGAGTACTGTGTGAGGAGAGCACCTTTCAAGCAGTCCGTAGAAGAACAAGGCAGTTATTGTGTGAAGATCTACAGCCAAGATCACTAGTCCACACAGCTCTGTCTGCAACTGTGAAAGTGATGACCATATTTAACTTTTGAGTTGTCTCGGTCATTTCAGGAAAGCACAGGGGATCAGTGTAATATAGCCCAGCTTGGCATCAATGTGGCTTTACAAGCTCCCATGGTCACCAGGAACCCCTGCTGTCACTGATATTCCGGACTGCCCCACCAACTCAGTTTCATGAGTAGATGTAGCTTTCACTGGGTGAATGCTAAGGTTATGTGTAACAGCATGCAAAAAATTCTCAATGAGAGATGTGCATGAAGTTGCCATGATGAATACATTCAGAGGAATTCTTGTTCATCAATAGGGTCAATGATAGCTTTGAGGGACAAAGTCTAGGCCTTGCTTCCATGGTTAATGACCTCACTGAGAGGTGAGTGGTGAGGATCAATAATTTTACCAGAATGGTCACTGACAAGACCATCCAGGTCGTAAAAGCAGCAGGGCTCTTCAGTACACTCTAGCTCATGTACTCCATACAGCAAATGCTTGCTGTGGCCTGCACACATAGCAATCTAAACAAAGAGGCCAGGTACATGTCATGGGAGTTAAGCCTTGCTGTTCTGGAGGCAGACCAATATGGAGGAGAGCATCAGGCTGACGCTTGCTGCAAGGACATCTTGGTGACTACACGAAACTGAGCACTGAAGTCTTCTCATCTTAGGCCAGCACCTTTATCACAACTCAAGAATTCGTCCTCCTTTCCTTCATAACTGCTTCACTCTGGTCCTCATCTTACATCGTCACATGATACTTTGTTGGCTCTACATGACCATTCAAATCTTATTTGATTGAATATCTGAGCACAAAGTAAGTCCACTTTCTCCTTTTTTTTCTCTAATCAACCAAAAGTAAACACTTCATCCTACTTTCTTTTCACAGAGTGTTTTCCCGGAGTACCTAAACGGGCTTTTCTGTCTCCTATTCTACTGTTTCTCCTCGGTGCAACGTGAGTATCACAGGAGGTGATTGGCTGCTCCTGTGCTACAAAAGGCTCATGGGACTGTGGTGGCCCTCCTCCTAGGGCAGCTTGCTCCTGGCAGGGAGCCGCCGCTGGTTGTATCTCTTGAGATTCATCATGGGCAGTTTGGTATCGCCTTCTAAAGTCTGCTGGCCTGCTCCTGTGAGATGATAGGTCAGAGGCCTGCCAGGTGTGGCTGACCTGAGAGCCAGCTGCTCTGGGCAGGTTACCTTCAGGCATCGCCATTGCACTAGGACCTTGATTTCCATTCCCATTAACTAGTGGGATGGTTGGTCTAATTACAGCTATCAAATCCTGAAAACCCTGAGACACAGCAGTTTGTATCCCAGCCCCCAGAGTCTGAAAACCAACACGTAGGGTACTGTCTATTCGCTCCCCTATTACTGCCAGTGCAGCACTTTGCACTTCTGTGGGGGTGGGGGCATGGACTGGTTCCTGGATATTTCTGAGGTGGGGGTGAGCTGCAGATTCCAATGAAGCTGCCACATGTTCCATTGATGTCTGCAGTGATGTGAAAGCTTCCTTGATGCTGTTGCAAATGAGGGCTGTAGACTCCAAAGTCACAGCCGTCAGATGTTGCACATCTTCGAAGACAGAACGCAGAGCCTGCACATAAGTATGATGCTCACTGAACATCCTTCTCTTTGGGCGAGTGCCAATGAAATCAGACTCCCAGGGCTCTGAAGTCAGGGGCATCCTTCTCCTCGGCCTCCTCTGGGGAAGTGGTATATCATCACCCATTCCCCACTCCTCCGTTTCCCTCATGCCTTGGGAATCACCCAGTGCCACTTCCTCGCTAACGTCATCTAACTGTGCTCGTGTGACCATATCTGAGCCCGAGCGTGGGAGTGAGAAAGCCAGAGATGGAGGTGGCGAGACTGAGGGGATCGGGACAGAGGAACATGGAGCTGAATCAAGTTGCAAGGACTCACGATCTGGCTTGTTCTCATCATCCTCTTCCTCATCATCATAATCAATGAGGAAGCATAGCTTCTCCTCGTCCTCATCATCATCATCATCGTCATCATCATCCTCTGGCCCCCACTGCTGTGAAGGCTCTGCAGGAAAAGAGAATAAACTAAGAATCTCTGAACATAACGCCCAAGGGTTTGAGGAGTGAGCCTGTGGTAAGCGGTTGGAGTATAGAATTATAGAATCCCTACAATGCAGAAGGAGGCCATTTGCCCATCGAGTTTGCACCGATCCTCCGAAAGAGCATTCCACCCAAGCCCCACTCCCCCACACTATCCCCATAACCTAACCTGCACATCCCTGGACATTAAGGGGCAATTTAGCATGGCCAATCCACCTAACCTGCACATCTTTGGACTGTGGGAGGAAACCGGAGCACCCGGAGGTAACCCACACAGACACAGGAGAACGTACAAACTCCACACAGACAAGGCTGGAATTGAACCCGGGTCCCTGGTGCTGTGAGGCAGCAGTGCTAACCGCTGTGCACTGGGATACTACAGTACGGAGGTAACCCACACAGACACAGGAGAACGTACAAACTCCACACAGACAAGGCTGGAATTGAACCCGGGTCCCTGGTGCTGTGAGGCAGCAGTGCTAACCGCTGTGCACTGGGATACTACAGTGTCTCTCCAGAGGCATTGACACTAACCTGAAGTCTGCACTGTTACACCGATTTCTCCATCTGCCACCACGGCAAGACCACACTGCCTGCCCAGCAGCTCCACAGCCTGCTCCTCATATGGGGTGAGCTCCTTAATGTTGGGGATGCCTCCTCTGCATTCCTGCCTCTCACGGGCATTGTGCATAAGTTTCTCCTGTAAAAAGCATGGGTCATGAGGTTTCAGTGAGCATTTGAGAACGCTTTCCCATTTGGAATCAAACAACTGGAGTTCTAGATCTTGTAGTTAAAGTTCTGGAAGATGTTTAAGGTTTTGCATGCAAGGAACTACAGTCAGGGACTGGACAACACATACTATGAGACCCCAAGTCAGAGCCCCCACCTCCCTTTTACCACATGTCGTGTGCATGAGTAGCTATGTAGTAATGGAGGATGAACAACATGATGGCACCAAAGTGCCCAGTGTGTTACAAAAGCAAAACACTGTGGATGCTGGAAATCTGAAATAAAAACAACAAAAATACTCAGTTCACTGGAGAGAGAATCAAGGTTATTGTCCAGTTTGATGAATTTTCAAGAAAAGTAGAAAAAAAGATAACATCAGGCTTTAAGAGAAGCAGGGAAGACAGAAAAGATTAGACAACAACAGAGATGTTGGAGAATGTCCGAAGGAACTGGTAACAGAACAAAAAGCCACTGGATAAAAGCAAATTACTGCAGATCCTGGAATCTGAAACCAAAAGAGAAAATGCTGGAAAATCTCAGCAGGTCTGGCAGCATCTGTAAGGAGAGAAAAGAGCTAACGTTTTGAGTCCAGATGTCCCTTTGTCAAAGATAAAATGCATAGAAAGTGGGAGATATTTATACTGTAGGGTGAGGGAATGAAAGATGAGTCATAGCCACAGAAACCAAAGGGAAAGAGTTCTCTCTGGGGACTGCCATTAGCACGGTGTTCCCTTGGTTTCTGTGGCTATGATTCATCTTTCATTCCCTCACCCTACAGTATAAATATCTCCCACTTTCTATGCCTTTTAGCTTGACAAAGGGATATCTGGACTCAAAACGTTAGCTCTTTTCTCCTTACAGACCTGCTGAGATTTTCCAGCATTTTCTGTCTTTGAGTCAAGATGTGCCTGGAGGAGGTGTGAATGGCGGACTGATGACTGTCCAAAAGCAAAAACAAGAGAAAATTGAAAGTAAAACCAAATGCTGCAAAGAGAAAGAGAACAAATTGAAGGCAAAGGTTGTGATTTGGATTGGACACTAAAAATTGAGTTCAACAATCTTGTTGTTTTTCCCGGCCTCTCTCCTTTCACTTGTTCAGTGTTTTTAACTTTTAAAGTTCTGATGAAAAGACTTCAACATGAAAAGGCAAATTTTTCTCCCTCCACAGATGCCACCTAGAACCATAGAAATGACACAGAACAGCAGGGGGCCATTCAGCCCATCATGTTCATGCCGATCCAAAGACAGCCAGGTTCCTTTTTAATCCCATCTTCCCGTACACGGCCCATTGCCTGCAGTTTACAGTACTTAAGGTGCAGATCCAGGTACTTGTTAAAAGAGTTTCGGGTCTCTGCCTCCACCATCAACCCAGGCATGAATTCCAGGCACCCACCACCTTCTGCGTAAAAATGTGTTCCTCCCATGTTCCCTCTAATCCTTCTGCCACTCAGCTTGAATCTATAACCCCTGGTTTTTGAACTCTCTGCCAAGGGAAACAGGCTCCTCCTATCTACTCTATCTCTACCCCATACAATTTTGTATACCTGACCTGAGTATTTCCAGCATTTTCTGTTTTTGTCCAGTGTGTTACCTTGCCTGCCCTCGTCAGGTCATTAAACTTTTTTCGGCACTGGTCTGCAGTCCTGGAGGTGAGAGAGGTGGCATTCAGCGTCATTGCCACCTCCCTCCACATGGCACGAGAAATAGGTTTCTGAGGTTTCCTGCCATGCACACCAAGCAATCTGTCTCTCCTTGGTTGTATCTCATTCAGGAGGGTTTGTAAATCGTTGTCTGTGAAATTTTGAGCTCTTCTTCTCTGTCTCTTTGAACTGCAATGCTCTCTTGTTTGGCTGTTGATCCCAGGTCCTCCATTAGAAGACAAGCTTTAAAAAGTGGGAAAAAAATGACACGTGAGCCGATAGAACCACAGAAAAGATTGAACACAGAAAAAGGCCACTCAGCCTATCTTGTCCATGCCAACCCCAGTACCCTTTTTAATCCCATCTTTCTGCACACGGCCCAATGCCCTACAGATCCAAGTACTCTTTAAAAAGTTTAGGGTCAACTCAGGCAGCGAATTCTAGACCCCTAGTGCCCTCTGTGTAAAAAGGTTTTCCCTCATGTCCCCTCCAATCCTTCTGCCACTTAGTTTGAATCGATAACCCCATGCTTTTGAACTCCCAAACACAGAATACCACAGTGCAGAAGAGGCCCTTCGGCCCATCGAGTCTGCACCAACGCATGAAAGGACCTCACCTGCCCACCTAATCTCACTTGCCAGCACTTAGCCCATAGCCTTGAATGTTATGACATACTAAGTACTCATCCAGGTACGTTTTAAAGGATGTAAGGCAACCCTCCTCTACCACCCTCCCAGGGAGTGCATTCCAGACCGTCTTCACCCTCTGGGTAAAAAAGCTTTTCCTCAAATCCCCCCTAAACCTCCTGCCTCTCATTTTGAACTTGTGCCCCCTCGTAACTGACTCTTCAACTAAGAGGAACAGCTGCTCCCTATCCACCCTGTCCGTGCCCCTCATAATTATGTACACTTCAATCAGGTCGCCCCTCAGTCTTCTCTGCTCCACAGAAAACAACCCAAGCCTATCCAACCTCTCTTCATAACTTAATGTTCCATCCCAGACAACATTCTGGTGAATCTTCTCTGCACCTCCTCCAGTGCAATCACATCCTTCCGACAATGTGGCAACCAGAATTGCACACAGAACTCCAGCTGTGGCCTCACCAAAGTTCTACACAGCTCTATCTTGACCTCCCTGCTTATGTAATCTATGTCCCAATTAATAAAAACGAGTGTCCCATATGCCTTTTTCACCACCCTATTAACCTGCCCTTTTGCATTCAGGGATATATAGGCAAACACGCCAAAGTCCCTTTGTTCTTCGGAACTTCCCAGTGTCAGACCTTTCATTGAATATTTCCTCGTCAAATTACTCCTTCCAAAGTGTATCACCTCACACATTTCAGGGTTAAATTCCATCTGCCACTTATCCGCCCACTTGCCATCCTGTCCATATCTACCAAGGTTCCTCCTGCCTTCTCTATCTCTACCCCTCACAATTTTGTATATCTCAATCGTGTCACCCCTCAGCCTTTTCTGTTCCAAGGAAATCAACCCCAACCTATCCAAACACCTCATAGTTATAATTCTCCAGCCCTGGCAACATTCTAGTAAATCTTCTCTGCATTCTCTCCAGAGCAATTGCATCCTTCCTGTAAGGTGGTGATCAGAACTGCACACAATACCCCAGTTGTGGCCTCACCAGTGTCTCATACTGCTCCATCATTATAGCCCTACTATTGGATTCTATACCTCTGTCAATGAAGGAGAGCATTCCATATGCCTTCTTTATAACCTTATCTACTTGTACTGCTCTCTTTAGGGACCTGTGCACTTGAACGCCAAAATCTCTCACTTCATCTGCCCCTCTCAGTATATTCCCGTTTATTGTGTATTCCCTTGTACTATTTGACATCCCTAAATGCATTACCTCACACTTATCCAAGTAGTACTCCTTCTGTCATTTTCCTGCACACTCCACCAACCCATCTGTATCATTTTGGAGCTATCCTCTACACTATCCATTACATGGCCAATTTCTGTGTCGTCTGCAAATTTCCCACTCGTGCCCCCCCACGAGTAATAACAGCTACCTGATAGTTAGCCCAGTTATTGTAATCCAGCCTGCCAATAAAGGCTTCAGCCTATTTGGAGCCGGAACTGCAAAGCAATACTCCTATCGTACACAGGATTCATAATACAGAAACACTAAACAGCATGTGGGATTTGCGCTGAGCAGTCCTGGTTGCAGTGTACAGACTAGAGTGAATGGCCAGGAAACTCTAACCAGACACATTGGCAATTAAATGTATAGCTATCTAACAAGCTATGTCAGTCATTAGATGTGAATATAGAGAGAGGGGATGATTGCCCAGAGTCTCTTGCCCGGCACGCTGGACTTCCTGGATTGAGTCAATATGGGTCACGGTGTAGTACTGTAAACAGCGCAACTCTTCCACATTCACTGCACTCATGAGCAGACCCATAAAATCTCTAAAAATAGCTTAGCAAATTATAAATACAACCCCCACCACTTATACCAACCGGACTAGCCCCCTACGTTAGGAAAATGGCACAGACCGTATGTTATCATCAAAGTGCCGATTATAAAAGGGTATTAAGCGCCATAAATTATTCTGGGGAGCTCAATGAGTACTTACCCATTTAAAAGCTCCACTGGTTTCAGGCAGTTTGTCAGCTGATCGAAGCTGTCTGGAGTCTCCATCTGCCTCCCTATATAAGAAAATACATCAAGTTACACATGTCCTCATGTGTATCTCCCAGCAGTCAGAAAGTGAAGGTTCCAAACAGCTTCAGGATCTACTTCATTGGACTGTTATATTGCCTACCTCGAGGAGCAGGCAAATCACAGCAGCATGATCCCACAAGGGATACTGCATGGCTAAATTCATAATACCCACATAATTCTAAACATTACCCACAGTAAGTAAAGAGCTGGCTGAGTTTAAAAGAAAAAAGCGGACAAAATAGGGGCTGGGGTAGGGTTGGGGTCAGGAGCAAAGCAGGATAAGAATGTTTACGTGGGAAATTAAAATAACTTGAATTAATATTTAGGGCAGCACGGTAGCATTGTGGATAGCACAATTGCTTCACAGCTCCAAGGTCCCAGGTTCGATTCCGGCTTGGGTCACTGTCTGTGCGGAGTCTGCACATCCTCCCCGTGTCTGCGTGGGTTTCCTCCGGGTGCTCCGGTTTCCTCCCACAGTCCAAAGATGTGCAGGTTAGGTGGATTGGCCATGATAAAATTGCCCTTAATGTCCAGAATTGCCCTTTGTGTCCAAAATTGCCCTTAGTGTTGGGTGGGGTTACTGGGTTATGGGGATAGGGTGGAGGTGTGGACCTTGGGTAGGTTGCTCTTTCCAAGAGCCGGTGCAGACTTGATGGGCCGAATGGCCTCCTTCTGCACTGTAAATTCTATGAAATTCTATGAAATATCGAACCTTTGAGGTAAGGATGTAGGAGACGTAATCGGGATATAAACCACATGATGAAGAAATCCAAAAAGTGAATCAGGAGCAGATGGGAGAAGGTGGTGCCTAGATGGGATGGTGCGCAGAGTGAAAGAGGAGAGTGAGGTAGACCCTTGATACAATGGTCGGCACAGTAGCATAGTGGTTAGCACAATTGCTTCACAGCTCCAGGGTCCCAGGTTCGATTCCGGCTTGGGTCACTGTCTGTGCGGAGTCTGCAAGTTCTCCCCGTGTGTGCGTGGGTTTCCTCCGGGTGCTCCGATTTCCTCCCACAGTCCAAAGACGTGCACATTAGGTGGACTGACCATGATAAATTGCCCTTAGTGTCCAAAAAGGTTAGGTGGGATTACTGGGATAGGGTGGAGGCCTGGGCTTAATTGGGGTGCTCTTTCCAGGGGCTGGTTCAGACTCAATGGGCCGAATGGCCTCCTTCTGCAATGTAAATTCTATGATTAGGACATCTCCTATAGATTGGAGCCAGGCCAGGCAATTCGATAGTGAGGGTAACACAGGGATTGGAAGAGGTCATTCAGGCCCCAAGCATGTTTCACCATATCATGGCTGATCTGCACCTTAACTCCACCTGGTCATCTTGATTCTGTAACCCTTCGTAATATTCATAATAGTTGAGGTCTTAGTGCAGAACCCACATTTTGCTAATTGGTGCACATGCTTATTATCATTAGTCGTTTGGTAGCTTTGAGCTTTAGTACCTCAGATTATCCTTGAAAGGGGTCTCAAACATTTATGCAGACCCTTCACGAGTGGTATTCTCCACTAACAGGATGTTGCCGGTAATACAAAAAAATGTCCTGCCTACCGCACTTAACAGCAAAGTGGTATATAAAGTTGACTGCTGCTTTGATAGCAGGTGTGTAGCCTGTATGTCCCAATGACTGGTGGATTGTATTAAACAGCATGTCCCTTTGGCTGTTCACAACAGGTAATATACACAGGGCTCTCTTTTGCAAACTGAAAAAATATGTCTGGGCATCGCATATTTTTCAATGGGACAAAAGCACAGGGGAAATCTGTTCCCTGGTTTATTGCTCGTGGCAATTCCACAACCAAAGCCTTTTTTGAATTTAAACAAAAGCTTGGTGTTACATGTTCTCTGGTGCATTCTCGACACCAATAACTCTACCAATCAGAGTCCACTTGCCAACCAATCAGCACCCTTTGTTCATGCAATATAAATTGTTGTTCCCATTAAAATTTGGTATTCTTGTGGTTGTGTCCTGATGAAAATAAAAACATTTCCACAGCATGTCTCCTTTTTCTCAGCAATACCTATACTCCTTGCTCTCTGTCCCCTACAACCAAATTGATTCCCGACTGGGCGAGCTGGGAAGTGTGATCGTGGTGTAGATTGAGTTGAAGTGAACCTTGGAGCAATGTTGGTTAAGTATGGGATGGGGTAACATGAAAGAATAAGACTGTCATAGATCGAATTTGAAGAAATAAAAGAGAAAGTTACAGAGAATGTATAGAAAATGGCTTACAAAAAGCTCTGAAAATAGTTCCCCGAATTAGAGTCAGAAGAAGTTCAAGCAGACAGTATGCAATGCAATGATGCAGGTACACACAAGGTGTAAAAAGGTGCTGGAAGATGAATAGAGGCTACCAGCTGGTTTGCAGCTCTGAATCTTAACAGCCCATTGATGACTCAAAAATCAGGACACCAAAATGTTTTGAGAATAGGAAGATTGTGAATGGACAAGAATTTAAATACACAATGAGCTGCTCTCCCATGGTGAAGCACAGGCATAAAAACATAAGGACTAGGAGCAGGAGTAGGCCATCTGGCCCTTCGAGTCTGTTCCGCCATTCAATGAGATCATGGCTGATCTTTTGTGGACTCAGCTCCACTTTCCCACCCGAACACCATAACCCTTTATTCTTCAAAAAACTATGATCAAGAGGTATTAGAAAGGCTAGCTGTATTTAAAGTTGATAAGTCACCTGGACTGGATGGGATGCATCTGAAAATGCTAAGGAAAGCAACAGCAGAAATTGCAGACGCATGGGCCATAATTCTCCATTCTTCCTTTGTTACACTGCCAGACAATTGGAGTTTTAGAAATGTTGTACCATAAACAACAAAGGCTCTGAGGAAAAACCCAACATCTACTGGCAATCTTGGTAATGGAAAAGCGTTTAATAACAATAATATGGGGTAAAATTAACAGTCACGTGGACAAGTATGGATTAATGAAGGAAAGCCCAGAACAGATCTATTAAGACCTGTTGAACGCAAATCTGATTTGAGTTTCTGATGCGAGTAGAGGGTAAGTTGGTGTATAGGGATTTCCAAAAGGCTGTGTTCCGAAGAGTCAAAATGGTCTTGAAACTACCAGGCCTGCTGAATTTTTTCCAGCACTTTGTTCTTATTTTAGATGTACAGCATCCGCAGTATTTTGCTTCTATATCAGAATGGTGAATGGCAGTTTTGCAGTTTGGAGGAATGTACACAGTGGAGCTCCCAGGGGTTGATATGAGAACCATTCCTTTTCTTGATATACGTTAACTATCAAGACCTGGGTGTACACGAGTTTCAAAATTTGCAGATGGTCCAAAACCTGGAAGTGCATTAAGCCCCTTTCAATCATTGTTTTGAAGTTGCGTAGTTTTATGGCAAATATTCTTGATTTGTGACTTCAATTGTTTGTGTCATTTCACAATGTTGTTGTGCATCAATGTGACATTGGGTCCCGTGACCTGATTGCCGCCATTCTGAAGCAAGTGCGACTGGAGACATTTGCACTCCAGGGAATGTTTTTTTTCTTCAAAATAATTTGGAATCAAATTTCGCAACAAAAAACATTCAAACCAAAAGGTTTATTTTGCAAGGAGGAAGTAGAAGCTAGGCAGTTAATTTCTGTGCAGAAAAGGCCCATCTCTTGATTCTGCAAGCTGATTTAGATTTTGCACATGCTGTGGAGTTTTTCATCAGGTGAGGCAGCCAAGACATTTGAAATAAAAACAGAAAATGCTGCATAAACTCAGCAGGTCTAGTAACATCTGTGGAGAGAAACAGAGTTAATGTTTCGGGTGCAAATGACCCTTCCACAGCCATTTTAAAGTCTGTGCGAGAGAAGCATTTGATACTGTAACAAGTAAAATTGTTTTCCATATCTCAGAGCTTGTTTGGGTCAAAAATACTCTTCAGGAGCCTGATTGTGATTAATCTTTGAGCCCCGAGTCAGGCTGAAGGTGAGGCAAAGAAGTCAGTCCTTTGAAACTAGAGAGTCAGAAACTGACGAGAAGACTCTGCGAATTTTGTCACCACAACAGCTAACAAGAGCTTCCGAACTCATGGAGCAGGCAGTGGAAATCTTCACAGAAGATAACCCAAATGAGTGTCAAGGTGAACGGTGTGATCAATGATGGTATTAACTGCTCCAAGCAGATTCACCAGAAGAAAACCGTCCAACAGTCCATGGAAAACATATTCAAGCTTGTTAGCGATCATGACTCATTGTTCCATTAACTCCACCAGGAACTGACTGTTCAACCTACACCATCAATTCAAAACTAAAATCGCTCCAAATTTAGTCATTGAGTATGCAGAAGATAAAAACTATGAGAAAATGGGCCCTTTACTATCTACACCCAGAAAACAAGCAGTCCCCACAGCACATCAGCCTTAGTCAATAAAGATCAATTTGGGACAAACATTGAGCACGGAATTCATTGTTGTTGACAATATGTTAACTAAGCCCTCTGCCGACTGCGGATAAAAGCATTTGAGGACCAGGGTCAGAAACCCAAGACTAAAGGTCATGTTCACCAGGCAGCAGTGACCTTTGAATGTTCAGGGGTGAAGTGAAAATGACAGCGGGTGCAAAGGCCTACAAATTATTCATCGAACTGACCTTCCAAACAACACCTGACCCACATGTATAGTAGCAGAGTCTAGAGATCACACATTGGATAATCAGCCATCTCAAGCCCAACCAACTGTAGTGGAAACAAGACATCCACCACCCCGACAAATTGCCCAAGAGGGACTGGTGAGTGTTATGTAATTAGAACTTATGCAGTATTTGGCACAGTTTATTGTTTCTTTATACAATTTATAGTTATTTCAGCTAAGAATGCACGGTGCAGTATTTCAACTTGTACATTGTTTTTTTCCATTGAGAAATGTTCAAAGGAAGCTAACTCTGACTTTAACGTCGATTCCCATGGGAACCTATGATTCACATGAAGTCATTTCACTTAAAGTTGCAATTTTACATAACGTGAATTGTGAACTGTGAGGAGGATACTTATAGACTTCAAAAGAATATAGACAGGCTGGAATGGACAGACAGGTGGCAGGTGAAATTTAATGCAGAGTTTGAAATGATACTTTAGTAGGAAGAAAGAGGATGCACAATATAAAATAAAGGGTACATTTGTAAAGTTGCTATAGAAACAGATACCTAGGGTAAAGTAAAAGTAAAGTTGACATAGTCCCAGATGACCAGCAGACCAAAGGACTGCTTTCCCCTTTGAGGGGGGAGAGCTGACTGGTGGTGATTTAGCCTGAGGATCACCACACCTCAGGCGAGGGGCAAGTTTGAGAAAGCGGGGCCTTCATGAATAACCTCAGTCAATTCAGTAACTGAACCTGCACTGCTGCCTCGCTCTGCATCACAAACTAGCTGTCCAGCCAACTGTGCACTAATTGTTGAAGGTGTCAGGGCAGATGGTGAAAATCATGAAAATGGCAAATGGGATCCAGGCTTCCTAAATAGCAGAATAAAGTCTAAAAGCAATGAGGTTATAATGAACCTTTATAACACTAGTTCAGCCTCAACTGGTATGGTGTTCAATTTGGGAGAACATCGGTTTGAGAAGGATGTTAATGTTTCAGAGATGATGCAATTTTCTGAGAATCCATACAGTGCAGAAGGAGGCCATTCGGCCCATCGAGTCTGCACCAACCCTTGGAAAGAGCAACCAAACTAGGCCCACTCCCTCACCCTATCCCAGTAACCCCATCTAACCTGCACATCCCTGAACACTAAGGGGCAATTTAGCCTGACCAATCCACCTAAACTGCACATCTTTGGACTGTGGGTGGAAACCGGGTGAGCACCCGGAGGAAACCCAGACACAGGAAGAAAGTGCAAACTCCACACACCCAAAGCCTGAATTGGACCGGGTTCCTGATGCTGTGAGGCAGCAGTGCTAACCAGTGCTACCATTCTGCAGATATGAGATTTCAGTTTTGTGGTGAGATTAAAGAAGCTGATGTTCATAAAATGATTACAACGGGGGAGGCAAGAACTATTGAGCTAGTCCCACACCCCTCCCTTTCCCTGCAAAACCCTTCCCTTCATTAGCTCATTCAAGTGCCCTTTTAAAGCCACAATTGAATTTGCTTCCACTACCCTCAAAGTGCATTCCAAGGGCGGCATGTGGCACAATGGTTAGCACTGCAACTGCAGCGCTGAGGACCCGGGTTCGAATCCCGGCCCTGGGTTACTGTCTGTGTGAAGTTTGCACATTCTCCCCATGTTTGCGTGGGTTTCACCCCCACAACCCAAAGATGTGCTGGTTAGGTGGATAGGCCACACAAATTTGCCCCTTTATTGGAAAAGAAAAATCATTGGCTACTCTAAAGTTTATTTTTTTCAAGTGCATTCCAGATCCCAAGCACTCGCTGCATGAAGTTTTTTTTGTTGCCTTAAAACAGTGTCCTCTGGTTCTAACACCAATGGGATCAGTTTCCCCATATCTACTCCGTCCAGTGCTCTTATGATTTCATAATACATGTGGTATGAAGAGACACAGAGGAAGGGGGAGGTGTGAATTGGGAGGGTTATGGGGTGGGGATATGGAGGGGGGAGGGATATGAGACAGGAGGGGAGAGATGGGAGAGTCCAGGGGCGGAGAAGGGTAAAATAAGGGGAGTAGAGCGAAGCTGGAGAAATAGAGAGGGGGAAAGAGAGTCCAGGTGAAGAAAAAGAACTTGAATTTATATAGCCCTTTCACAAACACTAGCCACGCCAAAACTCTTTCGAGGAACTGAAATACTTTTGTAGTATAATCATTGTTGTAATGAATCAAAGGAGCTGGACAGATGAAAGGGGAAGAGGGACAGGTCGGATTGTGGAGAGGAGGGTTGGGCAAGTGAATGTGAAGGGGGCAGAGAGCTTGGGGAGGGGCGGGGGGAAGCTGAGCGAGATTTGTGGGTCTGGGGTGCTGGGGATCTGTGGTTTGGAGGATCGGTGTTTTGTGCATCTGGGTTGTGTGGGATTGGGGGGGTCTAGGGAGTCGGTGGGAGGGGGGGTCTGGGGAGTCAGCAGACGGGGGGGGGGCCTGGGGACTCAGTGGGGGTGGAGACCAGGGAGGGTCTGGGGAGTCGGCGGGGGGGGGGGGTGGAGGTCTGGGGAGTCGGCGGGGGGGGGGGGGGGGGGGGGTCTGGGGAGTCGGCGGAGGTCTGGAGAGTCGGCGGGGGGGGGGGGTCTGGGGAGGCGGCAGAGGCGTCTGGGGAGTCGGCAGGGGGGCCTGGGGAGTCGTGAGGGGGCCTGGGGAGTCGGCAGGGGGGCCCGGGGAGACGGCAGGGGGGCCCGGGGAGACGGCAGGGGGGCCCGGGGAGACGGCAGGGGGGCCCGGGGAGACGGCAGGGGGGCCCGGGGAGACGGCAGGGGGGCCCGGGGAGACGGCAGGGGGGCCCGGGGAGACGGCAGGGAGGCCCGGGGAGACGGCAGGGGGGCCCGGGGAGACGGCAGGGGGGCCCGGGGAGACGGCAGGGGGGCCCGGGGAGACGGCAGGGGGGCCCGGGGAGACGGCAGGGGGGCCCGGGGAGACGGCAGGGGGGCCCGGGGAGACGGCAGGGGGGCCCGGGGAGTCGGCAGGGGGCCCTGGGGAGTCGGCAGGGGGGGCTGGGGAGTCGGCAGGGGGGGCTGGGGAGTCGGCAGGGGCGGCTGGGGAGTCGGCAGGGGGGGCTGGGGAGTCGGCAGGGGGCCCTGGGGAGTCGGCAGGGGGCCCTGGGGAGTCGGCAGGGGGGGCCGGGGAGTCGGCAGGGGGGGCTGGGGAGTCGGCAGGGGGGGCCGGGGAGTCGGCAGGGGGGGCCGGGGAGTCGGCAGGGGGGGCCGGGGAGTCGGCAGGGGGGGCTGGGGAGTCGGCAGGGGGGGCTGGGGAGTCGGCAGGGGGGGCTGGGGAGTCGGCAGGGGGGGCTGGGGAGTCGGCAGGGGGGGCTGGGGAGTCGGCAGGGGGGGCTGGGGAGTCGGCAGGGGGGGCTGGGGAGTCGGCAGGGGGGGCTGGGGAGTCGGCAGGGGGGGCTGGGGAGTCGGCAGGGGGGGCTGGGGAGTCGGCAGGGGGCCCTAGGGAGTCGGCAGGGGGGGCTGGGGAGTCGGCAGGGGGGGCTGGGGAGTCGGCAGGGGGGGCTGGGGAGTCGGCAGGGGGGGCTGGGGAGTCGGCAGGGGGGGCTGGGGAGTCGGCGGGGGGGCTGGGGAGTCGGCGGGGGGGCTGGGGAGTCGGCGGGGGGGCTGGGAATTCGGCGGGGGGGCTGGGAATTCGGCGGGGGGGCTGGGGAGTCGGCAGGGGGGGCTGGGGAGTCGGCAGGGGGGCTGGGGAGTCGGCAGGGGGGGCTGGGGAGTCGGCAGGGGGGGCTAGGGAGTCGGCAGGGGGGGCTGGGGAGTCGGCAGGGGGGGCTGGGGAGTCGGCAGGGGGGGGCTGGGGAGTCGGCGGGGGGGGCTGGGGAGTCGGCGGGGGGGGCTGGGGAGTCGGCAGGGGGGGCAGGGGAGTCGGCAGGGGAGTCGGCAGGGGGGGCTGGGGAGTCGGCAGGGGGGCCTGGGGAGTCGGGAGGGGGGCCTGGGGAGTCGGGTCTGGGAAGTTGGAGGGGTTCTGGGGAGTCGGCAGGGGGGGCTGGGGAGTCGGCGGGGGTCTGGGGAGTCGGCAGGGGGTCTGGGGAGTCGGCAGGGGGGCCTGGGGAGTCGGGTCTGGGAAGTCGGAGGGGTTCTGGGGAGTCGGCAGGGGGGTCGGGGGAGTCGGCAGGGGGGTCGGGGGAGTCGGCAGGGGGGTCGGGGGAGTCGGCAGGGGGGCCTGGGGAGTCGGCAGGGGGGCCTGGGGAGTCGGCAAGGGGGCCTGGGGAGTCGGCAGGGGGGTCTGGGGAGACGGCAGGGGGGTCTGGGGAGTCGGCAGGGGGGTCTGGGGAGTCGGCAGGGGGGTCTGGGGAGTCGGCAGGGGGGTCTGGGGAGTCGGCAGGGGGGCCTGGGGAGTCGGCAGGGGGGCCTGGGGAGTCGGCAGGGGGGCCTGGGGAGTCGGCAGGGGGGCCTGGGGAGTCGGCAGGGGGGCCTGGGGAGTCGGCAGGGGGGCCTGGGGAGTCGGCAGGGGGGCCTGGGGAGTCGGCAGGGGGGCCTGGGGAGTCGGCAGGGGGGCCTGGGGAGTCGGCAGGGGGGCCTGGGGAGTCGGCAGGGGGGCCTGGGGAGTCGGCAGGGGGGCCTGGGGAGTCGGCAGGGGGGCCTGGGGAGTCGGCAGGGGGGCCTGGGGAGTCGGCAGGGGGGCCTGGGGAGTCGGCAGGGGGGCCTGGGGAGTCGGCAGGGGGATCTGGGGAGTCAGCAGTGGGGGTCTGGGGAGTCGGAGGGGGGGTCTGGGGAGTCGGAGGGGGGGGGTCTGGGGAGTCGGAAGGGGGGTCTGGGGAGTCGGAAGGGGGGTCTGGGGAGTCGGAAGGGGGGGCTGGGGAGTCGGCAGGGGGGCCTGGGGAGTCGGCAGGGGGGCCTGGGGAGTCGGCAGTGGGGTCTGGGGAGTCGGAAGGGGGGTCTGGGGAGTCGGCAGGGGGGTCTGGGGAGTCGGCAGGGGGGTCTGGGGAGTCGGCAGGCGGGTCTGGGGAGTCGGCAGGCGGGTCTGGGGAGTCGGCAGGCGGGTCTGGGGAGTCGGCAGGCGGGTCTGGGGAGTCGGCAGGCGGGTCTGGGGAGTCGGCAGGCGGGTCTGGGGAGTCGGCAGGCGGGTCTGGGGAGTCGGCAGGCGGGTCTGGGGAGTCGGCAGGCGGGTCTGGGGAGTCGGCAGGCGGGTCTGGGGAGTCGGCAGGCGGGTCTGGGGAGTCGGCACGCGGGTCTGGGGAGTCGGCAGGCGGGTCTGGGGAGTCGGCAGGCGGGTCTGGGGAGTCGGCAGGCGGGTCTGGGGAGTCGGCAGGCGGGTCTGGGGAGTCGGCAGGCGGGTCTGGGGAGTCGGCAGGCGGGTCTGGGGAGTCGGCAGGCGGGTCTGGGGAGTCGGCAGGCGGGTCTGGGGAGTCGGCAGGCGGGTCTGGGGAGTCGGCAGGCGGGTCTGGGGAGTCGGCAGGCGGGTCTGGGGAGTCGGCAGGCGGGTCTGGGGAGTCGGCAGGCGGGTCTGGGGAGTCGGCAGGCGGGTCTGGGGAGTCGGCAGGCGGGTCTGGGGAGTCGGCAGGCGGGTCTGGGGAGTCGGCAGGCGGGTCTGGGGAGTCGGCAGGCGGGTCTGGGGAGTCGGCAGGCGGGTCTGGGGAGTCGGCAGGCGGGTCTGGGGAGTCGGCAGGGGCGTCTGGGGTGTCGGGTGGGGGGCCTGGGGAGTCGGGAGGGGGGCCTGGGGAGTCGGGAGGGGGGCCTGGGGAGTCGGGAGGGGGGCCTGGGGAGTCGGGAGGGGGGCCTGGGGAGTCGGGAGGGGGGCCTGGGGAGTCGGGAGGGGGGCCTGGGGAGTCGGGAGGGGGGCCTGGGGAGTCGGGAGGGGGGCCTGGGGAGTCGGGAGGGGCGCCTGGGGAGTCGGGAGGGGGCCCTGGGGAGTCGGGAGGGGGCCCTGGGGAGTCGGGTCTGGGGAGTTGTAGGGGTTCTGGGGAGTCGGAAGGGGGTGCCTGGGGAGTCGGCAGGGGGGCCTGGGGAGTCGGCAGGGGGGGCTGGGGAGTCGGGAGGGGGGCCTGGGGAGTCGGGTCTGGGAAGTTGGAGGGGTTCTGGGGAGTCGGCAGGGGGGTCTGGGGAGTCGGCAGGGGGGACGGGGGAGTCGGCAGGGGGGTCGGGGGAGTCGGCAGGGGGGGCTGGGGAGTCGGCAGGCGGGTCTGGGGAGTCGGCAGGCGGGTCTGGGGAGTCGGCAGGCGGGTCTGGGGAGTCGGCAGGCGGGTCTGGGGAGTCGGCAGGCGGGTCTGGGGAGTCGGCAGGCGGGTCTGGGGAGTCGGCAGGCGGGTCTGGGGAGTCGGCAGGCGGGTCTGGGGAGTCGGCAGGCGGGTCTGGGGAGTCGGCAGGCGGGTCTGGGGAGTCGGCAGGGGGGTCTGGGGAGTCGGCAGGGGCGTCTGGGGAGTCGGAAGAGGGGCCTGGGGAGTAGGAAGGGGGGCCTGGGGAGTCGGAAGGGGGGCCTGGGGAGTCGGGAGGGGGGCCTGGGGAGTCGGGAGGGGGGCCTGGGGAGTCGGGAGGGGGGGCTGGGGAGTCGGGTCTGGGGAGTTGTAGGGGTTCTGGGGAGTCGGAAGGGGGGGTCTGGGGAGTCGGTCGGGGGAGTCGGCAGGGCGGTCTGGAGAGTCGGCAGGGCGGTCTGGGGAGTCGGCTGGGCGGTCTGGGGAGTCGGCAGGGGGGCCTGGGGAGTCGGCAGGGGGGCCTGGGGAGTCGGCAGGGGGGCCTGGGGAGTCGGCAGGGGGGCCTGGGGAGTCGACGGGGGGCCTGGGGAGTCGGCGGGGGGGCTGGGGAGTCGGCGGGGGGGCTGGGGAGTCGGCGGGGGGGCTGGGGAGTCGGCGGGGGGGCTGGGGAGTCGGCGGGGGGGCTGGGGAGTCGGCAGGGGGGGCTGGGGAGTCGGCAGGGGGGGCTGGGGAGTCGGCAGGGGGGGCTGGGGAGTCGGCAGGGGGGGCTGGGGAGTCGGCAGGGGGGGCTGGGGAGTCGGCAGGGGGGGCTGGGGAGTCGGCAGGGGGGCTGGGGAGTCGGCAGGGGGGGCTGGGGAGTCGGCAGGGGGGGCTGGGGAGTCGGCAGGGGGGGCTGGGGAGTCGGCAGGGGGGGCTGGGGAGTCGGCAGGGGGGGCTGGGGAGTCGGCAGGGGGGGCTGGGGAGTCGGCAGGGGGGGCTGGGGAGTCGGCAGGGGGGGCTGGGGAGTCGGCAGGGGGGGCTGGGGAGTCGGCAGGGGGGGCTGGGGAGTCGGCAGGGGGGGCTGGGGAGTCGGCAGGGGGGGCTGGGGAGTCGGCAGGGGGGGCTGGGGAGTCGGCAGGGGGGGCTGGGGAGTCGGCAGGGGGGGCTGGGGAGTCGGCAGGGGGGGCTGGGGAGTCGGCAGGGGGGGCTGGGGAGTCGGCAGGGGGGGCTGGGGAGTCGGCAGGGGGGGCTGGGGAGTCGGCAGGGGGGGCTGGGGAGTCGGCAGGGGGGGCTGGGGAGTCGGCAGGGGGGGCTGGGGAGTCGGCAGGGGGGGCTGGGGAGTCGGCAGGGGGGGCTGGGGAGTCGGCAGGGGGGGCTGGGGAGTCGGCAGGGGGGGCTGGGGAGTCGGCAGGGGGGGCTGGGGAGTCGGCAGGGGGGGCTGGGGAGTCGGCAGGGGGGGCTGGGGAGTCGGCAGGGGGGGCTGGGGAGTCGGCAGGGGGGGCTGGGGAGTCGGCAGGGGGGGCTGGGGAGTCGGCAGGGGGGGCTGGGGAGTCGGCAGGGGGGGCTGGGGAGTCGGCAGGGGGGGCTGGGGAGTCGGCAGGGGGGGCTGGGGAGTCGGCAGGGGGGGCTGGGGAGTCGGCAGGGGGGGCTGGGGAGTCGGAAGGGGGGGCTGGGGAGTCGGAAGGGGGGGCTGGGGAGTCGGCAGGGGGGGCTGGGGAGTCGGCAGCGGGGGCTGGGGAGTCGGCAGGGGGGCTGGGGAGTCGGCAGGGGGGGCTGGGGAGTCGGCAGGGGGGGCTGGGGAGTCGGCAGGGGGGGCTGGGGAGTCGGCAGGGGGGGCTGGGGAGTCGGCAGGGGGGGCTGGGGAGTCGGCGGGGGGCTGGGGAGTCGGCGGGGGGCCTGGGGAGTCGGCGGGGGACCTGGGGAGTCGACAGGGGGGCCTGGGGAGTCGACAGGGGGGCCTGGGGAGTCGACAGGGGGCCAGGGGAGTCGGCAGGGGGTCTGGGGAGTCGGCAGGGGGTCTGGGGAGTCGGCAGGGAGGTTTGGGGAGTCAGCAGGGGAGTCTGGAGTGTCGGCAGAGGGGTCATGGGATTCGGCTGGGGGGGGGGGGGTCTGGGGTGTCGGCGGGGTGCTCTGTCGTCCGGTGGGGGGGGGGGGGGGTGCTGTCGACTGGGAGGGAGGGGGGGGCCTCTGTCGTCCGTGGGGGGGGGGGGGGGGCTCTGTCGTCCGGGGGGGGGCTGTGGCTCTGTCGTGTGGGGGTTGGCTCTGTCGTTTGCGGGGGGGGCTCTGTCGTCTGAGGGGGGCTCTGTGGTGTGAGCAGAGGGGTGGGGGGGGGGGGGGAAGGGTCTGAGGTGTCGGCCCGGTGGGGCAGGGCTGAGGAGTCGGCGGGAAGGGGGTCTCTGTCATCAGGGGGTGGGCTCTGTCGTTGAGGGGGGGGGGGGGGGGGTGTGCTTCCTGGAATTGGGGCCTGTGGTTTGGGGGTCCCTGAAATTGTAATAATAACCATCTTTATTGTCACAAGTATGCTTACATTAAGACTGCAGTGAAGCTACCGTGAAAATCCCCGAGTCGCCACATTCTGGCGCCTGTCCGGGTTCACAGAGGGAGAATTCAGAATGTCCAAATTACCTAAAAGCACATCTTTGGACTGTGGGAGGAAACCGGTGCACCCGGAGGAAACCCACGCAGACACGGGGAGAACGTGCAGACTCCGCACTGTGACCCAAGCCGGAATCGAACCTGGGACCATGGAGCTGTGAAGCAACAGTGCTAACCACTGTGCTGCCGTGCCGCCCATGGGATCTGTGGTTTGGGCGTCTCGGGAGTTGGGGATCTGAGATTTTGGGGTCCCGGGACTTGGTGGTCTGTGGTTTGGAGTGCAAAGGGGTCAGGGGTCCCCTGAGTTGGGCGTCTGTGGTTTGGGGGTCCCTGGTGTTGGTGCTGCAGTCCGGGCAGTGGTGCAGGCCGGGTGCAGCCAGGGGACGGGGCCGGGCAGGCGGAGGCCGGTGGAAGCGGCCGGAGGGGGCGGGGCGGGCAGCTGGAATCGAATGTTAACTCACGTGGAACCGGCGGCGCGAGCCAGACCGGCAGAGTCGGGTTAAAGGTCACTGACCCAAGGAGAGGAGGCTCCAAAATGGCGGCGTCACTCAGCGGCTCCGGGGGCCAGTGCGCATGCGCACCTGCGCCGCGCCGGTGTCATGGCAACGAGGAGGCCTCAGGCCTGAAATCTGAATCGAAGTCACGGAAGAAATTGTTTATTTAATGAGCTTCTGGATCCAAAAGCAAAATACCGAGAATCTGAAAATAAAAATAGACAATGCCTGAAATATTCAGCAGATGAGGCAGCATATGTTAACTGAATGTGAGGAAAAAGAGAGAGACACCAGCAAATGAATTGCTCAGGTAAAAGACACTTACTCCAGATACATATCTTCACTTATACTCTGTTTCCTTCATCCTATTGACACTCCACATGCTGTTCCCTGAACGCTCCATTGCGCTCTCCAACACAACAATACCGAGTAATAAAGAAGCAGCAATTTAGAGAGAGAGGTCATAAAGTACCTGGAGTTTAGAGAGAGAGAAGGAACCAATAAAATAGCTGGAGTTTGGAGAGAAAGAGAGCCCATAAAGCAGCAGGAATTTGAGAATATGGAGAGAGCATAAAGCAGCAAGCGTTTGGAGAGAGGAAGGTCTCATAGCAGGTGGAGTTTGGAGAGAACGAGAGCCCCAAAAGCAACGTGAGTATGGTGGAAGAGAGAGAGAGCCCATAAAGCAGCATAAGTTGAGTTTGGAGAGAGAGCTCATCTAGTAGCTGGAGTTTGGAAATAGGGAGCATAAAGCAGCTGGAGTTTGGAGAGAGAGCACATAAATGTGAGAAACACTGCTCACTTAATAAAAGATTTACACTTAGTCAAATTCTGAAGAAGTATTTATTTTCGATCTTGCAAGAGCGGGTGCCGCCAGTAAGCAATAGCAGACACAAAGAATTCACACAGCATCACTTTGTTATATACAATCCGTGAGAAACACATCCCACAAACTGTAGAAAAGGCAGTTCCTTTATCAGTGATCCCTTATTTGGCCTCCCCCTTGCATAGTGATTTCTGTCTGCTCCTGGTATATCCTTGGACCGTCAGTTAAAGATAAGAATGAGGTCCCCTGCTTGCATCTGCTATCTTCCCCCTTGCTTAGCAATTTCTGTTATTGTACATCCCGTTCTTCCCCGAAGGTCATCCTGGTACATTTTCCCATCATGCTTCATTGTTGACATCTTAATTGTGAACCAGAGTTTATACATGTAAAAACAACACAAAAATGTTCATTTCTCACATAAAGTAGCTGGAGTTTGGAGAGAAGGAGAGCCCATAAAGCAGCAGGTGTTTGGAGGGAGAGAGCGTAAAGCAGCAAGTGTTTGGAGAGAGAGAGAGAGTAGCTGGAGTCTGGAGAAAAAGAGAACCCCAAAAGTAACATGAGTATGGTGGATGAGAGAGTGAACCCATAAAGCAACAAGAGAGAGGTCATAGAATGGCTGGAATTTGGAGAGAATGAGAGCCCATAAAGCAGCAAGTGATTGGCTACAGTTCGGAACAATGGCCAAGCAAAGCAAATACATGAGCAAGAACAGATAGGGTGTTGTGAATAGTGTTGTTACAGGGAACAAATCAGTCCGAGGGAGAGTCGTTGAGGAGTCTAGTAGCTATGGGGAAGAAGCTGTTCCTATGTCTGGATGTGCGAGTCTTCAGACTTCTGTATCTTCTGCCTGATGGAAGGGTCTGGAAGAGGGCAAAGCCTGTGTGGAAGGGGTCTCTGACAATGCTTCTGCCTTCCTGAGGCAACGGGGGATGTATACAGAATCAATATGGGGGTGGAAAGCTTGTTTGATGCTTTGAGCTGAGTTCACCACACTCTGCAGTTTCTTGCGATCTTGGGCCGAACAGTTGCCATACCAGGCTGTGATGCAACCGGATAGGATGCTCTCTATGGCACATCTGTCGAGGTTTGTGAGAGTCGATGCAGACATGCCGAATTTCTTTAGCTTCCGTAGGAAGTCGAGATGTTGTTGGGCTTTCTTGACTGTTGCATCAACGTGAGTGGACCAGGACAGACTGTTGGTGATGGTGACCTCCAGGAACTTAAAGCTTTCGACCATCTCTGCTTCGAGCCATTGATGCAGATGGGTGTGTGTGTCGTGCTATGCTTTCTGAAGTCGATGATCAGTTCCTTGGTCTTTCCAACATTTAGAGAAAGGTTGTTTTCGGTACACCATGCAACCAAGTGACCTATCTCCCTCCTGTAGTCTGATTCGTCATTGTTTGAGATACAACCCACCACAGTCATATCATCCGCAAACTTATAGATCGATTTGGAGTTAAATCTTGCCACACAGTCGTGTGTGTATAGGGAGTACAGTAGAGGGCTGAGCATACATCCTTGGGGGTCTGGTGTTGAGGACTATTGTGGAGGAGGTGTTGTTACCCATCCTGTTGGTGAGGAAACCAAGAATCCAGCTGCACAGTGAGGGATCAAGTCCAAGATTGCAGAGTTTGGTTATTAGTCTTGTCGGGATAATGGTGTTGAAGGCGGAGCTGTCACTGATGAACAGCGGTCTGACGTAGGTGTCCTTGTTGTCGACGTGTTTGAGTGTGGTAGTCACCACTAGTGGTATATTATATGTATTACGGCCCTGCCCGTATATTAGAGGTACAATGGGAAATCCCTGCCTGCTGGCTCCGCCTCGATTGTTCCACCATTCTCGTCTTGTGGTAATTGACGGTGCATCAATTTATTGAACAAGATTTTTTAAACGATGGAGCTGCGCATCAAGCCTGATCGCCTGCAGCTGAGCCCTCAAGCAGCCAATGCCACGTCCACCTTCGACCATTGGCTAGTCTGCTTTGAAGGCTACCTCAGAGCAGCCGCTGAAGAACCCTCGGAACCACAGAAGCTCCAAGTCCTCTACACACGGGTGAGCCCTGACATTTTTCCCCTCATCCGGGATGCGCCCACCTACTCCGAAGCGATGGAGCTCCTGAACAAAGAACAAAGAAATGTACAGCACAGGAACAGGCCCTTTGGCCCTCCAACCCCGTGCCGACCATGCTTGCACGACTAAACTACAAACTTCTACACTTCCTGGCTCCGTATCCCTCTATCCTATTCATGTATTTGTCAAGATACCCCTTAAATGTCACTATCGTCCCTGCTTCCACCACCTCCTCCGGTAGCGGGTTCCAGGCACCCACTACCCTCTGTGTAAAAAAAAAAAAAAACTTGCCTCGTACAGCTACTCTAAACCTTGCCCCTCTCACCTTTAAACCTATGCCCCCTAGCAATTGACCCCTCTACCCTGGGGAAAAGCCTCTGACTATCCACTCTGTCTATGCCCCTCATAATTTTGTAGACCTCTATCAATGGTACCTCAACCTCCGTCGTTCCAGTTAGAACAAACCAAGTTTATTCAACCGCTCCTCATAGCTAATGCCCTCCACACCAGGCAACATTCTGGCAAATCTCTTCTGCACCCTCTCTAAAGCCTCCACATCCTTCTGGTAGTGTGGCGACCAGAATTGAACACTATACTCCAAGTGTGGCCTAACTAAGGTTCTATACAGCTGCAACATGACTTGCCAATTCTTATACTCCATGCCCCAGCCAATGAAGGCAAGCATGCCGTATGCCTTCTTGACTCCCTTCTCCACCTGTGTTGTCCCTTTCAGTGACCTGTGGACCTGTACTCCTAGATCTCTCTGACTTTCAATACTCTTGAGGGTTCTACCATTCACTGTATATTCCCTACCTGCATTAGACCTTCCAAAATGCATTTCCTCACATTTGTCCGGATTAAATTCCATCTGCCATCTCTCCGCCCAAGTCTCCAAACAATCTAAATCCTGCTGTATCCTCTGACAGTCCTCATCGCTATCCGCAATTCCACCAACATTTGTGTCGTCTGCAAACTTACTAATCAGACCAGTTACATTTTCCTCTAAATCATTTATATATACTACAAACAGCAAAGGTCCCAGCACTGATCCCTGTGGAACACCACTGGTCACAGCCCTCCAATTAGAAAAGCATCCTTCCATTGCTACTCTCTGCCTTCTATGACCTAGCCAGTTCTGTATCCACCTTGCCAGCTCACCCCTGATCCCGTGTGACTTCACCTTTTGTACTAGTCTACAAAACAACAACAAAGAACAAAGAAATGTACAGCACAGGAACAGGCCCTTCGGCCCTCCAAGCCCGTGCCGACCATGCTGCCCGACTAAACTACAATCTTCTACACTTCCTGGGTCCGTATCCTTCTATTCCCATCCTATTCATATATTTGTCAAGATGCCCCTTAAATGTCACTATCGTCCCTGCTTCCACTACCTCCTCCGGTAGCGAGTTCCAGGCACCCACTACCCTCTGCTAAAAAGCTTGCCTCGTACATCTACTCTAAACCTTGCCCCTCTCACCTTAAACCTATGCCCCCTAGGAATTGACCCCTCTACCCTGGGGAAAAGCCTCTGACTATCCACTCTGTCTCTGCCCCTCATAATTTTGTATACCTCTATCAGGTCTCCCCTCAACCTCCTTCGTTCCAGTGAGAACAAACTGAGTTTATTCAACCGCTCCTCATAGCTAATGCCCTCCACACCAGGCAACATTCTGGTAATTCTCTTCTGCACCCTCTCTAAAGCCTCCACATCCTTCTGGTAGTGTGGCGACCAGAATTGAACGCTACTCCAAGTATGGCCTAACTAAGGTTCTATACAGCTGCAACATGACTTGCCAATTCTTATACTCAATGCCCCGGCCAATGAAGGCAAGCATGCCGTATGCCTTCTTGACTCCCTTTTCCACCTGTGTTGTCCCTTTCAGTGACCTGTGGACCTGTACTCCTAGATCTCTTTGACTTTCAATACTCTTGAGGGTTCTACCATTCACTGTATATTCCCTACCTGCATTAGACCTTCCAAAATTCATTACCTCACATTTGTCCGGATTAAACTCCATCTGCCATCTCTCCGCCCAAGTCTCCAGACAATCTAAATCCTGCTGTGTCCTCCGACAGTCCTCATCGCTATCCGCAATTCCACCAACCTTTGTGTCGTCTGCAAACTTACTAATCAGACCAGTTACATTTTCCTCCAAATCATTTATATATACTACAAAGAGCAAAGGTCCCAGCACTGATCCCTATGGAACACCACTGGTCACAGCCCTCCAATTAGAAAAGCATCCCTCCATTGCTACTCTCTGCCTTCTATGACCTAGCCAGTTCTGTATCCACCTTGCCAGCTCACCCCTCATCCCGTGTGACCTCACCTTTTGTACTAGTCTACCATGAGGGACCTTGTCAAAGGCCTTACTGAAGTCCATATAGACAACATCTACTGCCCTACCTGCAAGGGTAGTCTACCTTGAAGAGACATTACGTTCGACCGGTGAACCTAAGTGTACGCCAGGCAGCTCCTGGCCACGAGACAGCAACTCCCCGGGGAGACTGGACGATTTCTTGCGTGCCCTGCAGATCCTAGGTAGGAGACTGGACGATTTCTTGCGTGCCCTGCAGATCCTAGGTAGGAGACTGGACGATTTCTTGCGTGCCCTGCAGATCCTAGGTAGGAACTGTGACTGCCAGGCAGTTTCGGCAGTCCAGCACACCAAACTTAATTAGAGACGCTTACGTCACGAGCATGAAGTCTGCGTACGTCCGCCAGCGGCTTCTGGAAGTGGGTACACTCAGGGACTCGGCAGCTCGCTAACTCGTTAGAAGTGGCCTCCCGTAACATTCAGTCCTACGCCGCCGACCGCGTGGCACCCTCGTGGGCATCGTGGGCCCCACCAGCTGCCGACTCCAGCTCATCGCAAACCTGCGCCGCGCGGCAGCCAGCCAACTTTGGGGGGCCAAAGTGTTATTTTTGCAAACAAAAACAAACACCCCAGGCAGCGCTGCCCGGCGCGGAGCGCGACCTGCAACGGGTGTGGGAAGAAAGGACACTTTGTTTCTGTTTGCCAGGCCCGGTCGGTCGCCGCTGTTTCCAGACCCGTCGTTTCTACACCCCCCACATGCGACCCAGGGGCGCCGCCATCTTCCTCACCGCAAGCCACGTGCGGCCTGTGGGCGCCGCCATCTTCGGCACCATTTTGGACTGCGCCTCAGGACCCCTGCTCGTCTGGCCGTTCATCGCCTACCGCTACATCCACCATCGCCAGCTCTGCCACCGCTGACCAGCCCGGGACCTCCCAGCATCTTCCACAGCTCGCCTCTATCACCCTGGATCAGTCCCGGCCCCGCAACCTCACGACCGCGAGGACGACGGTGAAGATTAATAGGCACGAGACGACCTGCCTCTTTGCCTCCGGGAGCACAGAGAGCTTCATACACACCACTACGGTAAGGCGCTGCTCCCTCCCGGTACACCCCATCACCCAGAAAATCTCCCTGGCCTCCGGATCCCATTCCGTTGAAATCCGGGGGTACTGTATCGCGACTCTCACCGTCCAAAGCGTAGAGTTCAGCAACTTCCGGCTCTACGTCCGCCCCCACCTCTGCGCTGCCCTCTTACTTGGCCTGGATTTTCAGTGCCACCTCCAAAGCCTTACTTTAAAATTCGGCAGACCCCTACCCGCCCCTCACCGTCTGCGGCCTCACGACCCTTAAGGTCGATCCACCCCTCCCTGTTTGCGAACCTCACCCCGGACTGAAAACCCATCGCCACTAGGTACAGTGCCCAGGACGGGACCTTCATCAGGTCGGAGGTCCAACGGCTTCTGCGGGAGGGGGTCATTGAGGCCAGCAACAGCCCCTGGAGAGCTCAAGTAGTGGTAGTGAACACTGGGGAGAAGCACAGGATGGTTATTGACTACAGTCAGACCATCAATCGGTACACGCAGCTCGACGCGTCCCCTTCCCACGCATATCTGACATGGTCAATCAGATTGCGCAGTATCGAGTCTTTTCCACAGTGGACCTGAAGTCTGCCTACCACCAGCTCCCCATCCGCCCGGAGGACCGCCAATACACTGCATTTGAAGCAGATGGCCGCCTCTATCACTTCCTTGGGGTTCCCTTTGGCGTCACTAATGGGGTCTTGGTCTTCCAGCGAGAGATGGACCGAATGGTTGACCGGTACGGACTGCGGGCCACCTTCCCGTACCTAGATAACATCACCATCTGTGGCCACGATCAGCAGGATCACGATACAAACCTCCAAAAATACCTCCATACCGCCAAACTCCTTAATCTCACATACAATGAGGAGAAATGCGTGTTCCGCACCAACCACTTAGCCATCCTTGGCTATGTAGTGGAAAATGGAGTCCTAGGGCCCGACCCCGACCGCATACGATCCCTCCTGGAACTCCCTCACCCCCACTGCCCCAAGGCCCTGAAACGATGCCTGGGGTTTTTCTCCTATTATGCCCAGTGGGTCCCTAATTATGCACACAAGGCCCGCCCACTCATTCAGTCCACAGTTTTCCCCCTGACGGCTGAGGCCCGCCAGGCCTTCAACTGCATCAAGGCAGACATCGCCAAGGCCACGATGCACGCGATCGACGAGTCCCTCCCCTTTCAGGTAGAGAACGATGTATCGGATGTGGCTCTGGCCGCCACACTCGACCAGGTAGGCAGACCCGTGGCTTTCTTTTCCCACACCCTCCATGCCTCCGAAATTCAGCACTCCTCTGTCGAAAAGGAAGCCCAAGCCATTGTGGAAGCTGTGCGTCATTGGAGGCATTACCTGATCGACAGGAGATTCACTCTCCTCACTGACCAACGGTCGGTTGTCTTTATGTTTAATAATACACAGCAGGGCAAGATCAAAAATGGCAAGATCTTGAGGTGGAGGATCGAGCTCTCCACCTATAATTATGAGATCTTGTATTGCCCGGGGAAGCTCAACGAGCCCCCTGATGTTCTATCCTGCGGTACATGTGCCAGCGCACAAGTGGACCGACTCCGGGCTCTCCTATGACTCTGCCACCCGGGGGTCACCCGGTTCTTCCATTTTATCAAGGCCCACAACCTGCCCTACTCGATTGAGGAGGTCAGGACCGTCACCAGAGACTGCCGAGTCTGCGCAGAGTGCAAGCCGCACTTCTACTGGCCAGATCGAGCGCACCTGGTGAAGACCTCCAGCCCCTTTGAACGACTCAGCGTGGACTTCAAAGGGCCCCTCCCCTCCACCGACCGCAACCCATATTTCCTGAATGTGATTGATGAGTACTCCCGGTTCCCTTTCGCCATCCCATGCCCCGATATGACTTCTGCCACAGTAATCAAATCCCTGCACAGCATCTTCACTCTGTTCGGTTTCCCCACCTACATCCACAGCGATCGTGGATCCTCGTTCATGAGCGATGAGCTGCGTCGGTTCCTGCTCAGCAAGGGCATTGCCTCGAGCAGGACGACCAGCTACAACCCCTGGGGAAACGGGCAGGTGGAGAGGGAGAACGGGACGGTCTGGAAGGCCGTCCTGCTGGCCCTGCGGTCTAAAAAGCCCCCGCTGGCAGGTGGTCCTCCCCGACGCGCTCCACTCCATCCATTTGCTCCTCTGCACAGCGACTAATGAGACCCCTCACGAACGTGTGTTTGCCTTCCCCAGGAAGTCACCTCCGGGGTCTCGCTCCCAACATGGCTGACAGTTCCTGGACCCGTCCTCCTCCTGAAGCATGTGGGGACCCATAAGTCGGACCCCTTGGTCGAAAAAGTCCACCTCTTACATGCAAACCTGCAGTACGCCTACGTGGCACACCCCGACGGGCGCCAAGACACCGTCTCCCTCCGGGACCTGGTACCCGCTGGATCCCCACCCACGACCCCCGACCTGACCCCCCCCCCCTCCCCCCAGGTTGCTTCATTCACCCCTGCGCCACTCACCCTCCATCCAGCAAACCTTACCGCTACCCCCACCCCAGCAGGATCCGTCCTCCCCACTGGTTCCACTCAGGGGTGATGAGGACAACACGCTCCCGGAGTCGCAGGTGACCAAGTCGGCGGACACATCACCACCATGTATTACGGCACTGCCCGTATATTAGAGGTACAATGATAAATCCCTGCCTGCTGGCTCGCCCATCAGGCGGCGTATAAAAGTGTGTGCTCTCCGGCGCTGCAGCCATTCTGGTTCCAGCTACAGGAGGCACAACATCTTGTTCAATAAAGCCTCGATTGTTCCACCATTCTCGTCTTGTGGTAATTGACGGTGCATCATTGAGTGTTGATTCTAGGGCCAGGGCGATGGCACCTGCGGTGGACCGGTTGCAGCGATAGGCAAACTGCAATGGATCGAGACCATCTGGGAGGCTGGTGTTGATCCGTCTCATGACTAGCCGCTTGAAGCATTTCATGATAACACACGTCAGGACCACCTTCGATAGACGTTGAGGCACGCTACCTTGTTCTTCTTTGGTACTGGTATTGTCATGTAAGAGGACCTTTAAGAAATGGGTGTGTATATAAATATCTGTAGTGAGAGTACCTTTAAGAAATGGGTGTTTACTACTGCAGTGATGTCAGAGAGTGGGTGGAGCTGGGCTGTCGGTCAGCTTTTTACTTTCGTTTTAGGCTTTTTGCTGCAGGGTGTGTTTGGTTTCATTTTAGTTTTGGAGAAGCTGAAATCACAGCAGGATGTGTATGAATCTCTGCAAGCTTATGAATGTTCATTTGGTGTTTTCAAACTCTCTCAGTAGTAAATTTAAACCTGATCTCTGTGACAAAAGGGTCTTTTGTCTTATGTATGTTAATAAGGAAAGTTTAAGAATGACTTAGAGAGTACTGTATTCTTTTGGGAATTTATTGGTGTTGGAAGTTGTTCAGATGTTTCCTGTGGGTTTATAAAGAGTTAACTGGTTTCATAAATCAACATTGTTTTAATTTAAAAGTACTGCAGATCTCAGTTTGCATCACACCTGCAGAGTGGGCCATGTGCTCCCCATAACCACAATCTATTAAAAGTTGTGGGTCAGGTGAACTCCATGATACACTTTGGGGTTCTCTAAACCCTGGCCCATAACAAATTGGGGGCTCGTCCGGGATAAAAGTCTATCTATTGGATTGGCTTAGTGAACTTAAAGACAGTGTGAGGTGAGCATATTGTGGTTGCTTTTCAGGTGTGGTATTTCAGTTTAAGTAGGGAGTGTGTTGTGGACAATGGCTCTTTCAGAGGCTCTGACGTTTTTGGGGGTGGAGACGGTCACACACAGTATCATATCGACAGAGACTAAAAGCAATTTTTTTGAGTATTTGGGAACTAATTAAACATAATAACTTAATTATAATTTAGAGGATATCTAAGCCAGAGATCGGAGGATATTATAGTTAGCTATCGCATTTCTATTAGAAATCTAGTGCTAGGAAACAGATAGTTGACAGTAACTTTGTAATTTAAAAAAAGTATTTATAAAAAAAAAAGACAAATTTTAATTTTAATTAATTGACGCAATGTCAGTTAGAGGGGTGCTGTGCTCTGACTGTGAGATGTGGCAGGTCCGGGAGGCTTCCAGCGTCCCGGATGGCTTCATCTGCAGAAAGTGCACCCAACTGCAGCTCCTCACAGACCGCATGGTTCGGTTGGAGCAGCAATTGGATGCACTTAGGAGCATGCAGGTGGCGGAAAGCGTCATAGATCGCAGTTATGTAAGTGTGGTCACACCCAAGGTGCAGGCAGAGAAATGGGTGACCACCAGAAAGGGCAGGCAGTCAGTGCAGGAATCCCCTGTGGTTGTCCCCCTCTCGAACAGATATACCCCTTTGGATACTGTCGGGGGGGATAGCCTATCAGGGGAAAACAGCAGCAGCCAGAGCAGTGGCACCACGGCTGGCTCTGATGTTCAGAAGGGAGGGTCAAAGCGCAGAAGAGTAATAGTTATAGGGGACTCTATAGTCAGGGGAACAGATAGGCGCTTCTGTGGACGTGAAAGAGACTCCAGGATGGTATGTTGCCTCCCTGGTGCCAGGGTCCAGGATGTCTCCGAACGGGTAGAGGGAATCCTGAAGGGGGAGGGCAAACAGGTAGAGGTCGTTGTACATATTGGTACGAACGACATAGGCAGGAAGGGGCATGAGGTCCTGCAGCAGGAGTTCAGGGAGCTAGGCAGAAAGTTAAAAGGCAGGACCTCGAGGGTTGTAATCTCGGGATTACTCCCTGTGCCACGTGCCAGTGAGGCTAGAAATAGGAAGATAGAGCAGACAAACACGTGGCTAAACAGCTGGTGTAGGAGGGAGGGTTTCTGTTATCTGGACCACTGGGAGCTCTTCCGGGGCAGGTGTGACCTGTATAAGATGGACGGGTTGCATCTAAACCGGAGAGGCATAAATATCCTGGCCGCGAGATTTGCTAGTGTCACACGGGAGGGTTTAAACTAGTATGGCAGGGGGGTGGGCACGGGAGCAATAGGTCAGAAGGTGAGAGCGTTGAGGGAGAACTAGGGAATAGGGACAGTGTGGCTCTGAGGCAGAGCAGACGGGGAGAAGTTGCTGAACACAGCGGGTCTGGTGGCCTGAAGTGCATATGTTTTAATGCAAGGAGCATTACGGGTAAGGCAGATGAACTTAGAGCTTGGATTACTACTTGGAACTATGATGTTGTTGCCATTACAGAGACCTGGTTGAGGGAAGGGCAGGATTGGCAGCTAAACGTTCCAGGATTTAGATGTTTCAGGCGGGATAGAGGGGGATGTAAAAGGGGAGGCGGAGTTGCGCTACTTGTTCAGGAGAGTATCACAGCTATACAGCGAGAGGACACCTCAGAGGGCAGTGAGGCTATATGGGTAGAGATCAGGAATAAGAAGGGTGCAGTCACAATGTTGGGGGTATACTACAGGCCTCCCAACAGCCAGCGGGAGATAGAGGAGCAGATAGGTAGACAGATTTTGGAAAAGAGTAAAAACAACAGGGTTGTGGTGATGGGAGACTTCAACTTCCCCAATATTGACTGGGACTCACTTAGTGCCAGGGGCTTAGACGGGGCAGAGTTTGTAAGGAGCATCCAGGAGGGCTTCTTAAAACAATATGTAAACAGTCCAACTAGGGAAGAGGCGGTACTGGACCTGGTATTGGGGAATGAGCCCGGCCAGGTGGTAGATGTTTCAGTAGGGGAGCATTTCGGTAACAGTGACCACAATTCAGTAAGTTTTAAAGTACTGGTGGACAAGGATAAGAGTGGTCCGAGGATGAATGTGCTAAATTGGGGGAAGGCTAATTATAACAATATTAGGCGGGAACTGAAGAACATAGATTGGGGGCGGATGTTTGAGGGCAAATCAACATCTGACATGTGGGAGGCTTTCAAGTGTCAGTTGATAGGAATACAGGACAGGCATGTTCCTGTGAGGAAGAAAGATAAATACGGCAATTTTCGGGAACCTTGGATGACGAATGATATTGTAGGCCTCGTCAAAAAGAAAAAGGAGGCATTTGTCAGGGCTAAAAGGCTGGGAACAGACGAAGCCTGTGTGGCATATAAGGAAAGTAGGAAGGAACTTAAGCAGGGAGTCACGAGGGCTAGAAGGGGTCATGAAAAGTCATTGGCAAATAGGGTTAAAGAAAATCCCAAGGCTTTTTACACTTACATAAAAAGCAAGAGGGTAGCCAGGGAAAGGGTTGGCCCACTGAAGGATAGGCAAGGGAATCTATGTGTGGAGCCAGAGGAAATGGGCGAGGTACTAAATGAATACTTTGCATCAGTATTCACCAAAGAGAAGGAATTGGTAGATGTTGAGTCTGGAGAAGGGGGTGTAGATAGCCTGGGTCACATTGTGATCCAAAAAGACGAGGTGTTGGGTGTCTTAAAAAATATTAAGGTAGATAAGTCCCCAGGGCCGGATGGGATCTACCCCAGAATACTGAAGGAGGCTGGAGAGGAAATTGCTGAGGCCTTGACAGAAATCTTTGGATCCTCGCTGTCTTCAGGGGATGTCCCGGAGGACTGGAGAATAGCCAATGTTGTTCCTCTGTTTAAGAAGGGTGGCAGGGATAATCCCGGGAACTACAGGCCGGTGAGCCTTACTTCAGTGGTAGGGAAATTACTGGAGAGAATTCTTCGAGACAGGATCTACTCCCATTTGGAAGCAAATGGACGTATTAGTGAGAGGCAGCACGGTTTTGTGAAGGGGAGGTCGTGTCTCACTAACTTGATAGAGTTTTTCGAGGAGGTCACTAGGATGATTGATGCAGGTAGGGCAGTAGATGTTGTCTATATGGACTTCAGTAAGGCCTTTGACAAGGTCCCTCATGGTAGACTAGTACAAAAGGTGAAGTCACACGGGATCAGGGGTGAACTGGCAAGGTGGATACAGAACTGGCTAGGCCATAGAAGGCAGAGGGTAGCAATGGAGGGATGCTTTTCTAATTGGAGGGCTGTGACCAGTGGTGTTCCACAGGGATCAGTGCTGGGACCTTTGCTCTTTGTAGTATATATAAATGATTTGGAGGAAAATGTAACTGGTCTGATTAGTAAGTTTGCAGACGACACAAAGGTTGGTGGAATTGCGGATAGCGATGAGGACTGTCTGAGGATACAGCAGGATTTAGATTGTCTGGAGACTTGGGCGGAGAGATGGCAGATGGAGTTTAACCTGGACAAATGTGAGGTAGTGCATTTTGGAAGGGCTAATGCAGGTAGGGAATATACAGTGAATGGTAGAACCCTCAAGAGTATTGAAAGTCAAAGAGATCTAGGAGTACAGGTCCACAGGTCATTGAAAGGGGCTACACAGGTGGAGAAGGTAGTCAAGAAGGCATACGGCATGCTTGCCTTCATTGGCCGGGGCATTGAGTATAAGAATTGGCAAGTCATGTTGCAGCTGTATAGAACCTTAGTTAGGCCACACTTGGAGTATAGTGTTCAATTCTGGTCGCCACACTACCAGAAGGATGTGGAGGCTTTAGAGAGGGTGCAGAAGAGATTTACCAGAATGTTGCCTGGTATGGAGGGCATAAGCTATGAGGAGCGATTGAATAAACTCGGTTTGTTCTCACTGGAACGAAGGAGGTTGAGGGGCGACCTGATAGAGGTATACAAAATTATGAGGGGCATAGACAGAGTGGATAGTCAGAGGCTTTTCCCCAGGGTAGAGGGGTCAATTACTAGGGGGCATAGGTTTAAGGTGAGAGGGGCAAAGTTTAGAGTAGATGTACGAGGCAAGTTTTTTACGCAGAGGGTAGTGGGTGCCTGGAACTCACTACCGGAGGAGGTAGTGGAGGCAGGGACGATAGGGACATTTAAGGGGCATCTTGACAAATATATGAATAGGATGGGAATAGAAGGATACGGACCCAGGAAGTGTAGAAGATTGTAGTTTAGTCGGGCAGTATGGTCGGCACGGGCTTGGAGGGCCGAAGGGCCTGTTCCTGTGCTGTACATTTCTTTGTTTGTTCAGACTGTTAGATTTGGCAAATCATTGCAGTTAACATTACCTGACAAAATGCAAAAAGATGAGGTAATTATGGCGGTGGCTAAGCATTTAAAGTTGCCTGAGATACAGTCTGACTCATTGGAAGTGGCAAAAATTCAGTTACAAATTAAACAAATAGAACATGAGAAAGAATTAAAACAGCTTGAATACGAAAGAGATAGAGAGGGAAAAGAAAAAGAGAGAGAAGAAAGGAAAATGGAAAGAATCACCCTAGCAAAAGAAAGAGAGAGAGGAAAAAGAAATAGAGAGAGGAAAAAGATAGAGCAAGCGAGTTTGAACTTCGGAAAATGGCCATCAAAGATGACAATCAGTTAAAATTGGTGGATTTAAAGGGCAACAAACAGTTTGAGGACAGTGATGAGGATAAAGAGAAAGAGCGTCAAAGTCGAAGGCTTGGTGGGGATCTATTTAAATATGTCCAAGGTTTGGCGCAAAGGAGGAAAGCCTTTTTCATTTCATTTGAGAATGTTGCTAAACAAATGAAATGACCACAGGTCATGTGGGTATTACTGATTCAAACAAAGCTGGTAGGTAGGGTAGTGAAGTGTTTGCATAAGTATCGGAGGAGATATCTGGGACGTATGAGGAGGTTAAAAAATCCATTTTAGGTGCATATGAACTGGTGCCTGAAGCCTACAGACAAAGGTTTAGAAATTTAAGGAAATAATTTTTCATTAAACATACATGGAGTTTGAAAGGATCAAACAGAGTAATTTTGATAGGTGGATAAGGGCTTTGAAAATAGACCAAACGTATGAAGCTCTCAGAGAAATTATACTTTTGGTGGCGTTTAGAAATTCAATTCCTGATGTAGTGAGAACTCATGTGGAAGAGCAGAGGGTTAAAACTGTGAGATTAGCAGCAGAAATGGCAGATGATTATGAATTAGTTCATAAATCAAAGCTTGGTTTCCGACATCAGTTTCAGCCTGTGAAGGATGGAAACTGGGGACATGAGAAATACTCAAGTGGTAAAGGTAAAGGTGATCTGATGGTAGATAATGTTGCTAACTTTTGGTTGGCTCTTAATTTGGCTCCATTTAATCACGTTTGCTCAAGAGTTGCCAGGTATCTTTCGACACCGCCACAAGGTTCAGAACCGAATACTGATCAATGACTCGATACACCAGTTAGTAAGCTCAAAAGCAATGCTCATTTATTTACACACAGTCAAATCTACTCATGCATAAACTCTACAAACTAAACTACCACTATTACTAAAGCATATACTTAGCTTCGGGTGCCCACTCAGTCAGAGGAACAATGGCCGTTGCTCGGTTCTGAGGCTGCTGGGTTGAGCTGTTTACAGGGTAGCAACTAGGAGCATCTATCTCGTAACGTGCGTTGACTTGGGACTTACTTGATCTGATGCAGCTGCTAGGCTGGTCTCTCTCTTCGGTGAGAGCCAAAGCCAAAGGAGGGCGTTCTCCCTTGGGGGATACCGTTTATACCAAAAAGGGCTTCGAGTGCTTTTGGGCGGGCCTTGAACTTGACCTCAACTAATTGGGTCTTTCCCAATCATCGGTATCGATTTTCCTCCAATAGAGGGGTGGTTCCCTCATCGCTGGGTGTGTCCTGGTGACTGTCAGTCTGCTTTGTCTTAGCTTCTTCTGGCGCCGGGGAGTCTGCCTTAACATTGTGTATCTAAATGTTTCCCCTTTGTCCCCAGAGATGGCTCATTAGTATGTAGATTGTTGGGTAGTTTCTGTCCTGTCTGAGAGTTTAAGGTTCTAATCAACAGATAGAGCTTGCACCAGCTTGTTTATTAGCATCTTTCCCTGCATTTTTTGCGGGTGTCCATTTTGTAATCGGGACGTGGCCATCCCAGATGGCTACAATAATGAGTGAGTACCTCCGATTAAAAAAGAAATCCAGGAGGGTGGAAAAGAAATGAAAAGTTTCAAATGTTTTCACTGTAATAAACTAGGAAATGTAAAGTCACAGTGTTGGTGGTTGAAGAATAGCACTGGGAAGGCTGATATGGTAAAACAGGATAAGACAGTGGGGTTTGTTAAAGTGGTAAACAAAAGCCCAAGTGAAGTGAAGGAGGTGCAAAAGATTGTACAGCCTGATCAAGAGGTGCTTGATAAGAAGTGCCAGATCTCTTTAAAGAATTTATTTGTGTGGGTAAAGTTTACTCATGTGTATCAGGAGGGGCAGGTAAAGAAGTCGCAATTTTAAGAGATACGGGAGCTAGTCAATCTTTAATGGTAAGAGATGAAGAGTAATGTAGTTTGGGTAGAATATTGCCAGAAAAGGTGGTAATATGTGGAATTCAGGGTGAGAGGAGTAGTGTTCCATTATACAAGGTAAGGTTGGAAAGTCCAGTGAAGAGTGGTGAAGTGGTAGTAGGAGTAATAGATAAACTATCTTGTCCAGGAATACAGTTCATCTTGGGTAATGATATAGCTGGATAGCAGGTGGGAGGGATGCCGACTGTGGTTGATAAGCCAGTGGAAAATCAGACAACTGAAGTGTTGAAGGACGAATATCCTGGGATTTTTCTGGATTGTGTAGTAACAATGTCGCAAAGTCACAGGTTAAGACAAGAGGAGAAATCAGAGTGAAGATAAAGATGAAGTGCAATTATCAGAAACGATTTTTGATCAGATGGTTGAAAAAGAACAAGAACAGGTGGAGGTTGAGGCGGATATTTTTAGTTGAGGAAAATTGGCGGAGTTACAACAGAAAGATATCAGAAAGCATACACGGAAGAGGAATCAGCGTGTATACCAGAGTGTTATTATCATAAAAGTGATGTCTTGATGAGAAAATGGAGACCTTTACATATGCATGCGGATGAAAAGTGGGCAGAAGTTCATCAAGTAGTGTTGCCGGTAGGGTATAGAAAGGAGGTGTTGCGAGTTGCACATGAGGTACCAGTGGGAGGTCATTTGGGAGTAAGGAAAACACAAGCGAAAATACAAAAACATTTTTATTGGCCTGGACTACATAAAGATATAGTTAAATTTTGTTGATCATGTCACACATGTCAAGTGATAGGGAAACCTCAAGCAGTGATAAAACCAGCACCCTTATTACCCATTCCAGCATTTAAGGAACCTTTTACAAGGGTCTTCATTGATTGCGTAGGACCGCTTCCTAAAACGAAAAGTGGGAATCAAATCTTTTGACGATAATGGGTGTGTCTACTAGGTTTCCAGAGGCCATTCCAGTACGCAATATTACAGCTAAAAAGATTGTGGAGGAGTTACTTCAATTCTTTACTCGATATGGACTACCCACAGAAATACAATCGGATCAAGGATCAGATTTTACTTCAATGTTATTCAAAGAAGTTATGGATAGCTTAGGATTAAAACAATTTAAATCAACTGTGTACCATCCAGAATTGCAGGGAACGTTAGAAAGGTGGCATCAGACATTAAAGACAATGTTGAGGGCTTATTGTCAACGATTATCCAGAGGATTGGGATAACGGAATTCGATTTGTACTGTTTGCAATTAGGGATGCACCTAATGAGTCAACCAAATTCAGTCCTTTTGAACTAATTTTTGGTCATGAGGTAAGAGGACCACTTAAATTGATTAAGGAAAAATTGGTGAGTGAGAAATCTGAACTTACATTATTGGATTACGTGTCAAATTTTAGGGATCGATTAAATCGAGCGGTGAATTGGCTGGACAGCATTTAAAAGTTGCACAAAATTTGATGAAACGGGTAGCGGACAAGAAATCCAAAGTTCGTAGTTTTACCAGTGGAGATAAAGTTTTACTATTATTATCAGTGGTAGGTGAACGTTTAAAAGCAAGGTTTTGTGGACCTTATCAGATTGAAAGAAAATTAAGTAAGGTGAATTATGTGGTAAATAGAAGGAAAACTCACCGTGTGTGTCATGTGAATATGCTTAAAAGGTACTTTGAAAGGGACGGAGAGAAAAAGGAGGTTTTAATGATTCTAACTCAAGGTGACGAACCAAATCCAGGTGACTGTGAATTTGACATACCTCAAATTAAATTGGAAAATGAGGATGTTCTTAAAGATTGGGATAAATTGTCAAGTTACCTTCCAGAGGAAAAACAGACTGACCTGAGAGAATTACTGATATCACATGGGCAAGATTGTGGAGATAAATTGGGAAGTATTAAAATGGCTATACATGATGTAGATGTGGGAAATGCTGTTCCAATCAAACAGCATCCATATAGACTTAACCCTTTAAATTTGGCACATGTGAACAAAGAAATTGAGAGTATGCTTAAAAATAGTGTAATTGAAGTGGGTTGCAGCCAATGGAGCTCACCCATCGTGATGGTACCTAAACCAGATGGTACCCAACGGTTGTGTGTGGACTATAGAAAGGTTAATGCAGTTACAAGAACAGACTCTTATCCTATCCCACGTTTGGAGGATTGCATTGAGAAAGTGGGACAATTAGCTTTTATTTCCAAACTGGATTTACTTAAAGCTTACTGGCAGGTACCTTTACTGAAAGGGCGAAGGAGATTTCAGCTTTTGTGACTCCAGATGGTGTATACCAATTCAAAGTTATGCCATTTGGCATGAAAAACATCCCAGCCACATTTCAAAGGTTAACTAACAAAGTTGTTTCAGGATTACCCAGTTGTGTGGTATACATCGATGATCTAATAATTTTCAGCCAGACATGGAAAGAACATTTAATGCAACTGATGGACTTGCTGAAGAAACATCGAAAATTTCAGTGGAGTTTCAACAGGCATTTGACTGCCTGAAAGCTGTGATAAGGTTTGCACTGAGTGCTGAATTTGGTGCATTTGAGTGCTATAGTGAGAGTTTGGTGACTGAGGGAGTATAAGGCTTCATTTTTATCGAAAGTCTAGTCTTTCTTTTATTTAGTTAATTAACTTAAAAATTGCTGTTTGGTTTAGAAGAAGGTGAATTTTCAATCAGCTTTAAACAAAGCTTCTACTTGTAGGCACTTGCAGCTGGAGCTTGTTAATTAGTTAATTGGATTAGGCCAGTTTTCAGAGGCTAGATTCACAGTATAAAAGTGATCCCCTACAGTGCAGACTTTGTTTGCACTGAGTGCTGAATTTGGTGCATTTGAGTGCTATAGTGAGAGTTTGGTGACTGAGGGAGTGCTGAATTTGGTGCATTTGAGTGCTATAGTGAGAGTTTGGTGACTGAGGGAGTGCTATAGTGAGAGTTTGGTGACTGAGGGAGTTAGGTGAGGAGGGAGTAAGGTGCTCCTTTCATTTTGTTTCCTACATTTCCGCAAAGAGTGAGAAGAGAGCCAGGAGTTTACAGAAAGTGCAGGTGACTGGGAGCAGAGTCGGAGGGCGGAGATCCTGTTGGTCCACAGGGCAGCTATATTCTGTAAGGTAAGAGGGGATGGAGGCTAGGCCAGTTGCATGCTCCTCCTGTATGATGTGGGTGGTGAGGGATACCACTGGTGTCCCCGCTGACTATACCTGCAGGAAGTGCACCCAACTCCAGCTCCTCAAAGACCGTGTTAGGGAACTGGAGCTGAAGCTGGATGAACTTCGGATCATCCGGGAGGCAGAGGGGGTGATAGAGAAGAGTTAGAGGGAGGTAACCACACCCAAGGTACAGGACATGAATAGCTGGGTTACAGTCAGGGGAAAGAAAACAAACAGGCAGACAGTGCAGGGATCCCTCGTGGCCGTTCCCCTTCAAAACAAGTATACCGTTTTGGATGCTGTTGGGGGGGATGACCTACCGGGGGAAGGCCCTAGCGGCCAGGTCTCTGGCACTGAGTCTGGCCCTGGGGCTCAGAAGGGAAGGGGGGAGAATAGAAAAGCAATAGTTGTAGGAGATTCAATGGTTAGGGGAATAGATAGGAGATTCTGTGGTCGCGAGCGAGACTCCCGGAAGGTATGTTGCCTCCCGGGTGCCAGGGCCAGGGATAGAACATAGAACATAGAACATAGAAAATACAGCACAGAACAGGCCCTTCGGCCCACGATGTTGTGCCGAACCCTTGTCCTAGATTAATCATAGATTATCATTGAATTTACAATGCAGAAGGAGGCCATTCGGCCCTTTGAGTCTGCATGTCTCGGATCGTGTCTTCAGGATCCTTAAGGGGGAGGGGGAGCAGCCAGAAGTCGTGCACATTGGTACCAACGATGTAGGTAGGAAAAGGGGTGTGGAGGTAATAAATGAGTTTAGGGAGTTAGGCTGGAAGTTAAAAGCCAGGACAGACAGAGTTGTCATCTCTGGTTTGTTGCCGGTGCCACGTGATAGCGAGGCTAGGAATAGGGAGAGAGTGCAGCTGAACACGTGGCTGCAGGAATGGTGTAGGAGGGAGGGCTTCAGGTATTTGGATAATTGGAGCGCATTCTGGGGAAGGTGGGACCTGTACAAGCAGGACGGGTTGCATCTGAACCAGAGGGGCACCAATATCCTGGGAGGGAGATTTTCTAGTACTCTTCGGGAGGGTTTAAACTAATTTGGCAGGGGAATGGGAACCGGATTTGTAGTCCAGCAACTAAGGTAGCCGAAATTCAGGACGCCAAAGCGTGTAATGAGGCAGTGGGGAAGGGAACACTGACAAAGGAGAGTACTTGCAGGCACGGAGATGGGTTGAAGTGTGTATACTTCAACGCAAGAAGCATCAGGTGGGTGAACTTAAGGCATGGATCGGTACTTGGGACTACGATGTGGTGGCCATCACGGAAATTTGGATAGAAGAGCGGCAGAAATGGTTGTTGGAGGTCGCTGGTTATAGATGTTTCAATAAGATTAGGGAGGGTGGTAAAAGAGGTGGGGGGGGGGCTGGCATTGTTAATTAGAGATAGTATAACAGCTGCAGAAAGGCAGTTTGAGGAGTATCAGCCTACTGAGGTAGTATGGGTTGAAGTCAGAAATAGGAAAGGAGCAGTCACCTTGTTAGGAGTTTTCTATAGGCCCCCCAATAGTAGCAGAGATGTGGAGGAACAGATTTTGGAAAGGTGCAGAAGTCACAGGGGAGTAGTCATGGGTGACTTCAACTTCCCAAATATTGAGTGGAAACTCTTTAGATCAAATAGTTTGGATGGGGTGGTGTTTGTGCAGTGTGTCCAGGAAGCTTTTCTAACACAGTATGTAGATTGTCCGACCAGAGGAGGGGCAATATTGGATTTAGTACTTGGTAATGAACCAGGGCAAGTGATAGATTTGTTAGTGGGGGAGCATTTTGGAGATAGTGACCACAATTCTGTGGCTTTCACTTTAGTAATGGAGAGGGATAGGTGCATGCAACAGGGCAAGGTTTACAATTGGGGGAAGGGTAAATACGATGTTGTCAGACAAGAATTGAAGTGCATAAGTTGGGAACATAGGCTGTCAGGGAAGGACACAAGTGAAATGTGGAACTTGTTCAAGGAACAGGTACTACGTGTCCTTGATATGTATGTCCCTGTCAGGCAGGGAAGAGATGGTCGAGTGAGGGAACCATGGTTGACAAGAGAGGTTGAATGTCTTGTTAAGAGGAAAAAGGAGACTTATGTAAGGCTGAGGAAACAAGGTTCAGACAGGACGTTGGAGGGATACAAGATAGCCAGGAGGGATTAGGAGAGCTAAGAGAGGGCATGAACAATCTTTGGCGGGTAGGATCAAGGAAAACCCCAAGGCCTTTTACACATATGTGAGAAATATGGGGATGACTAGAGCGAGGGTAGGTCCGATCAAGGACAGTCGCGGGAGATTGTGTATTGAGTCTGAAGAGATAGGAGAGGTCTTGAATGAGTATTTTTCTTCTGGATTTACAAATGAGAGGGGCCATATTGTTGGAGAGGACAGTGTGAAACAGACTGGTAAGCTCGAGGAAATACTTGTTAGGAAGGAAGATGTGTTGGGCATTTTGAAAAACCTGAGGATAGACAAGTCTCCCGGGCCTGACGGGATATATCCAAGGATTCTATGGGAAGCAAGAGATGAAATTGCAGAGCCGTTGGCAATGATCTTTTCGTCCTCACTGTCAACAGGGGTGGTACCAGGGGATTGGAGAGTGGTGAATGTCGTGCCCCTGTTCAAAAAAGGGAATAGGGATAACCCTGGGAATTACAGGCCAGTTAGTCTTACTTCGGTGGTAGGCAAAGTCATGGAAAGGGTACTGAAGGATAGGATTTCTGAGCATCTGGAAAGACACTGCTTGATTAGGGATAGTCAGCACGGATTTGTGAGGGGTAAGTCTTGCCTTACAAGTCTTATTGAATTCTTTGAGGAGGTGACCAAGCATGTGGATGAAGGTAAAGCAGTGGATGTAGTGTACATGGATTTTAGGAAGGCATTTGTTAAGGTTCCCCATGGTAGGCTTCTGCAGAAAGTAAGGAGGCATGGGATAGTGGGAAATTTGGCCAGTTGGATAACGAACTGGCTAACCGATAGAAATCAGAGAGTGGTGGTGGATGGCAAATATTCAGCCTGGATCCCAGTTACCAGTGGCGTACCGCAGGGATCAGTTCTGGGTCCTCTGCTGTTTGTGATTTTCATTAATGACTTGGATGAGGGAGTTGAAGGGTGGGTCAGTAAATTTGCAGACGATACGAAGATTGGTGGAGTTGTGGATAGTGAGGAGGGCTGTTGTCAGCTGCAAAGAGACATAGATAGGATGCAGAGCTGGGCTGAGAAGTGGCAGATGGAGTTTAACCCTGAAAAGTGTGAGGTTGTCCGTTTTGGAAGGACAAATATGAATGCGGAATACAGGGTTAACGGTAGAGTTCTTGGCAATGTGGAGGAGCAGAGAGATCTTGGGGTCTATGTTCATACATCTTTGAAAGTTGCCACTCAAGTGGATAGAGCTGTAAAGAAGGCCTATGGTGTGCTAGCGTTCATTAACAGAGGAATTGAATTTAAGAGCTGTGAGGTGATGATGCAGCTGGTCAAAACTTTGGTAAGGCCACATTTGGAGTCCTGTGTACAGTTCTGGTCACTTCATTTTAGGAAGGATGTGGAAGCTTTGGAAAAGGTGCAAAGGAGATTTACCAAGATGTTGCCTGGAATGGAGAGTAGGTCTTTCGAGGAAAGGTTGAGGGTGCTCGGCCTTTTCTCATTAGAACGGAGAAGGATGAGGGGTGACTTGATAGAGGTTTAGAAGATGATCAGGGGAATAGATAGAGTAGACAGTCAGAGACTTTTTCCCCGGGTGGAACAAACCATTACAAGGGGGCATAAATTTTAGGTGAATGGTGGAAGATAGAGGGGGGATGTCAGAGGTAGGTTCTTTACCCAGAGAGTAGTGGGGGCATGGAATGCACTGCCTGTGGAAGTAGTTGAGTCGGAAACATTAAGGACCTTTAAGCAGCTATTGGATAGGTACATGGATTACGGTAAAATGATATAGTGTAGATTTATTTGTTCTTAAGGGCAGCACGGTAGCATTGTGTATAGCACAATTGCTTCACAGCTCCAGGGTCCCAGGTTCGATTCCGGCTTGGGTCACTGTCTGTGTGGAGTCTGCACATCCCGTGTCTGCGTGGGTTTCCTCCGGGTGCTCCGGTTTCCTCCCACAGTCCAAAGATGTGCAGGTTAGGTGGATTGGCCATGATAAATTGCCCTTAGTGTCCAAAATTGCCCTTACTGTTGGGTGGAGGTGTTGACTTTGGGCAGGGTGCTCTTTCCAAGAGCTGGTGCCGACTCAATGGGCCGAATGGCCTCCTTCTGCACTGTAGGTTCAATGATAATCTATGATTAATCTAGGACAAAGGTTTGGCACAACATCGTGGGCCGAAGGGCCTGTTCTGTGCTGTATTTTTCTATGTTCTATGTTCTATAACCAATGCTCCTGTGTTGGAGAATTACAAGGGACTCTGTAATCAGATTGAACTAAAGTATCTGACTGTAAAGAGAAATGCCGAGGCGTAGAGAAATGGATGGATCATGCAAAGACCCTCTTGTTCAAAGTGACTGTCAGTCGAGAAGGATTCCAGTTGGAGGAAGAAGAACACAAATGGACTGTATTCAATGTTTCCGGGTTTTGCTTTGTTTAAAAAAAAAACGTATATTCATGGTCCATATTTCTTAAAGGAAAGTGAAAAATGAAACCATCTTGAAGTTGATGCTTTATTTATTTTTTCTTGGGGTGAGGTTTCATCTGAGAGTACCTTTTAAGAAATGGGTGGTTATAAATGGGTGTGTATATAAATATCTGTAGTGAGAGTACTTTAAGAAATGGGTGTTTATTACTGCAGTGATGTCAGAGAGTGGGTGGAGCTGGGCTGTCTGTCAGCTTTTTACTTTCGCTTAAGGCTTTTTGCTGCTGGGTGAGTTTGGTTTCGTTTTAATTTTGTAGAAGCTAAAATCACAACAGGATGTGTATGAATCTCTGCAAGCTTATGCCCATAAAGCCCATAAAGTGGTAACTGTTCTCGGTAGTGAATTTAAACCTGATCTCTGTGACAAAAGAGTCTTTTGTCTTATGGATGTTAATCAGGAAAGATTAAGAATTACTTAGAGGGTGCTGTATTCTTTGAGGAATTTATTGATGTTGATAGTTGTTAAGATGTTTACTGTGGGTTTATAAAGAGTTAACTGGTTGCATAAATAAACAGTGTTTTAATTTTAAAATACTGCAGACCTCTGTTTGCATCACGCCTGCAGAGTAGGGTTGTGTGCTCCCCATAACCAGAATCTAATTAAACGTTGTGGGTCAGGTGAAGCCCATGATACACTTTGGGGTTCTCTAAACCCTGGCCCGTAACAGTATTAAGGTGGTCTTCTTGAAGGAGGTGGGGACCTCAGAGCTCTGCTCTGAGTAAGGTGTTGAAGATGACTGCGAATACACTCACCAGCTGTTCTGCGCAGGCTCTGAGTACTCGCCTAGGGACTCAGTCGGGGTCCGTCGCTTTCTGCGGGTTCACCTTCAAGAAGGCAGCTCTTCTGAGGCTGTAATCGTGGGTGTGGGTGTGTCCAGGGCTGTGGGGTGGGTGGCACTGATGTATTGGCTGACTGTTCTAAGTGGGCCTAGAACCTATTCAGTTCATTGTGGAGGGATGCTCCAGCCCCAGAGATCCCACCTGGCCTTGCCATAGACGTTGAGGGAGAGCCCATAGAATAGTGGATGTTCGGGGATAGAGGGAGAGACATAAAGCAGGGGGAAATGGAGCGAGAGACCATGAAGCAGCAGGAATTCAGAGCCCAGAAAGCAACAGGAATTTGAAGAGAGAGAGCCCATAAAGCAGCGGGAGTTCAGAGCGAGAGAGCCCATAAAGCAGCGAGAGTTCAGAGAGAGAGCCCATGAAGCAGCGGGAGTTCAGAGCGAGAGAGCCCATAAAGCAGCGAGTGTTCAGAGAGAGAGAGCCCATAAAGCAGCGGGGGTTCAGAGAGAGAGAGAGAGAGAGCCCATAAAGCAGCGGGAGTTTAGATGGAGAGAGAGTCCATAAAGCAGCGGGAGTTCAGAGAGAGAGAGCCCATCAAGCAGCGGGAGTTTAGAGAGAGAGAGCCTAGGGGGCATAGGTTTAAGGTGAGAGGGGCAAAGTTTAGAGTAGATGTACGAGGCAAGTTTTTTACGCAGAGGGTAGTGGGTGCCTGGAACTCACTACCGGAGGAGGTAGTGGAGGCAGGGACGATAGGGACATTTAAGGGGCATCTTGACAAATATATGAATAGGATGGGAATAGAAGGATACGGACCCAGGAAGTGTAGAAGATTGTAGTTTAGTCGGGCAGTATGGTCGGCACGGGCTTGGAGGGCTGAAGGGCCTGTTCCTGTGCTGTACATTTCTTTGTTCTTTGTTCTTTGTTCTTTGAAGCAGCGGGAGTTCAGAGAGAGAGCCCATAAAGCAGCGGGAGTTTTGATAGAGAGGGAGCCCATAAAGCAGTGTGGGTTCAGATAGAGAGAGAGAGAGCCCATAAAGCAGCGGGGGTTCAGAGAGAGAGAGAGAGAGCCCATAAAGCAGCGAGAGTTCAGAGAGAGAGAGAGCCCATAAAGCAGTGGGGGTTCAGAGAGAGAGAGAGAGAGCCCATAAAGCAGCGGGAGTTTAGATAGAGAGAGAGCCCATAAAGCAGCGGGAGTTTAGATGGAGAGAGAGCCCATAGAGCAGCGGGAGTTCAGAGCGAGAGAGCCCATAAAGCAGCGGGAGTATAGATACTGAGAGCCCATAGAGCAGCGGGAGTTTAGAGAGAGAGAGCCCATAAAGCAGCGAGAGATCAGAGAGAGAGAGAGAGCCCATAAAGCAGCGGGGATTCAGAGAGAAAGAGAGCCCATAAACTAGCGGGAATTCAGAGAGAGAGAGCCCATAATGCAGCAGGAGTTTAGATAGAGCGAGAGTCCATAAAGCAGCGGGAGTTCAGAGAGAGACAGCCCATAAAGCAGCGGGTATTGAGAGAGAGAAAGCCCATAAAGCAGCGGGAGTTTAGAGAGAGAGAGAGCCCAGAAAGCAGCGGGAGTTCAGAGCGAGAGAGCCCATAAAGCAGCGGGAGTTGAGAGAGAGAGAGCCCATAAAGCAGCGGGGGTTCAGAGAGAGAGAGAGAGAGCCCATAAAGCAGCAGGAGTTCAGAGGGGGAGCCCATAAACCAGCGGGAATTCAGAGAGAGAGAGAGAGAGAGCCCATGAAGCAGCGGGGGTTCAGAGAGAGAGAGAGAGAGAGAGAGTCCATAAAGCAGCGGGAGTTTAGATGGAGAGAGAGCCCATAAAGCAGCGGGAGTTCAGAGTGAGAGAGCCCATAAAGCAACGGGAGTTCAGAGAGAGAGAGAGCCCATAAAGCAGCGGGAGTTTAGAGAGAGAGAGCCCATTAAGCAGCGCGAGTTTAAATAAAGAGAGCCCATAAAGCAGCAGGAATTCAGAGAGAGAGAGAGCTCATAAAGCAGCGGGAGTTCAGATAGAGAGAGAGAGCCCATAAAGCAGCGGGAGTTTAGATAGAGCGAGAGTCCATAAAGCAGCGGGAGTTTAGATGGAGAGAGAGCCCATAAAGCAGCGGGAGTATAGAGAGAGAGAGAGCCCATAAAGCAGCGGGAGTTTAGAGAGAGAGAGCCCATAAAGCAACGTGAGTTCAGAGAGAGAGAGAGCCCATAAAGCAGCGGGAGTTTAGATACAGAGAGCCCATAAAGCAGCGGGAGTTTAGAGAGAGAGAGCCCATAAAGCAGCGTGAGTTTAGAGAGAGAGAGAGCCCATAAAGCAACGGGAGTTCAGAGAGAGAGAGAGAGAGCCCATAAAGAAGCGGGAATTTAGAGAGAGAGAGCCCATAAAGCAGCGGGAGTTGAGAGAGAGAGATCCCATAAAGCAGCGGGAGTTTAGTGAGAGAGAGAGAGCCCATAAAGCAGCGGGAGTTTAGATAGTGAGAGCCCATAAAGCAGCAGGAGTTCAGAGAGAGAGCCCATAATGCAGCAGGGGTTTAGATGGAGAGAGAGCCCATAAAGCAGCGGGGGTTCAGAGCGAGAGAGCCCATAAAGCAGCGGGAGTTTAGATACAAAGAGCCCATACAGCACCGGGAGTTTAGAGAGAGAGAGCCCATAAAGCAACGGGAGTTCATAGAGAGAGAGAGAGAGCCCATAAAGCAGTGGGAGTTCAGAGAGAGCCCATAAAGCAGCGGGAGTTTAGATACAGAGAACCCATAAAGCAGCGGGAGTTTAGAGAGAGAGAACCCATAAAGCAGCGTGAGTTTAGAGAGAGAGAGAGAGCCCATAATGCAGCAGGAGTTTAGATGGAGAGAGAGCCCATGAAGCAGCGGGGGTTCAGAGCGAGAGAGCCCATAAAGCAACGGGAGTTCAGAGAGAGAGAGAGCCCATAAAGCAGCGTGAGTTTAGAGAGAGACAGAGAGAGAGAGCCTATAAAGCAGCGGGAGTTGAGAGAGAGAGAGAGAGCCCATAAAGCAGCGGGAGTTTAGATAGTGAGAGCCCATAAAGCAGCAGGAGTTCAGAGAGAGAGCCCGTTAAGTAGCGGGTGTTTAGATAGAAAGAGAGCCCATAAACCAGCGGCAATTCAGAGAGAGAGAGCCCATAATGCAGCAGGAGTTAAGAAAGAGAGAGAGCTCATAAAGCAGCGGGAGTTCAGAGAGAGAGAGAGCCCATAAAGCAGCGGGAGTTGAGATGGAGAGAGAGCCCATAAAGCTGCGGGAGTTCAGAGCGAGAGAGCCCATAAAGCAACGGGAGTTCAGATAGAGAGAGCCCATAAAGCAGCGGGAGTTTATAGAGAGAGAGCCCATAAAGCAGCGGGAGTTTAGAGAGAGAGAGAGAGAGAGAGAGCCCATAAAGCAACGGGAGTTCAGAGAGAGAGAGCCCATAAAGCAGCGGGAGTTTAGAGAGAGAGAGCCCATAAAGCAGCGGGAGCTGAGAGAGATAGAGAGCCCATAAAGCAGCGGGAGTTTAGATAGGGTGAGCCCATAAAGCAGCAGGAGTTCAGAGAGAGAGCCCATAATGTAGCGGGAGTTTAGATAGAAAGAGAGCCCATAAAGCAGCGGGAATTCAGAGAGAGAGAGAGCCCATAAAGCAGCGGGAGTTTAGATAGCGAGAGAGCCCATAAAGCAGCGGGAGTTCAGAGAGAGAGAGAGAGCCCATAAAGCAGTGGGAGTTCAGAGAGAGAGAGAAAGAGCCCATAAAGCAGCGGGAGTTCAGAGAGAGAGAGCCCATAAAGCAGCGGGAGTTTAGATGGAGAGAGAGCCCATAAAGCAGCGGGAGTTGAGAGAGAGAGAGCCCATAAAGCAGCGGGAGTTTAAATAGCGAGAGCCCATAAAGCAGCAGGAGTTCAGAGGGAGAGCCCATAAACCAGCGGAAGTTTAGATAGAAAGAGAGTCCATAAACCAGCGGGAATTCAGAGAGAGAGAGACCATAATGCAGCGGGAGATTAGAGTGAGAGAGAGAGAGAGAGAGCCCATAAAGCAGCGGGAGTTGAGAGAGAGAAAGCCTATAAAGCAGCGGGAGTTTAAATAGAGAGAGCCCATAAAGCAGCAGGAGTTCAGAGGGAGAGCCCATAAACCAGCGGAAGTTTAGATAGAAAGAGAGTCCATAAACCAGCGGGAATTCAGAGAGAGAGAGACCATAATGCAGCGGGAGATTAGAGTGAGAGAGAGAGAGAGAGAGCCCATAAAGCAGCGGGAGTTTAGATGGAGAGAGAGCCCATAAAGCAGCGGGAGTTCAGAGCGAGAGAGCCCACAAAGCAACGGGAGTTCAGAGAGAGAGAGCCCATAAAGCAGCAGGAGTTGAGAGAGAGAGAGAGAGCCCATAAAGCAGCGGGAGTTTAGAGAGAGAGAGAGAGAGAGCCCATAAAGCAGCGGGAGTTCAGAGAGAGAGAGCCCATAAAGCAGCGGGAGTTTAGATAGAGAGGGAGCCCATAAAGCAGCGCCGGTTCAGATAGAGAGAGAGAGAGAGAGAGCCCATAAAACTGCGGGAGTTCAGAGAGAGAGAGAGAGCCCATAAAGCAGCGAGAGTTCAGAGAGAGAGAGAGAGAGCCCAGAAAGCAGCGGGGGTTCATAGAGAGAGAGAGAGCCCATAAAGCAGCGGGAGTTTAGATAGAGAGAGAGCCCATAAAGCAGCGGGAGTTTAGATGGAGAGAGAGCCCATAAAGCAGCGGGAGTTCAGAGCGAGAGAGCCCATAAAGCAGCGGGAGTTTAGATACAAAGAGCCCATACAGCACCGGGAGTTTAGAGAGAGAGAGCCCATAAAGCAACGGGAGTTCAGAGAGAGAGAGAGCCCATAAAGCAGCGGGAGTTCAGAGAGAGAGAGCCCATAAAGCAGCGGGAGTTTAGAGAGAGAGAGCCCATAAAGCAGCGGGAGTTGAAAGAGAGAGATCCCATAAAGCAGCGGGAGTTTAGATAGAGAGAGCCCATAAAGCAGCAGGAGTTCAGAGAGAGAGCCAATAAAGTAGCGGGAGTTTAGATAGAAAGAGAGCCCATAAACCAGCGGGAATTCAGAGAGAGAGAGAGCCCATAATGCAGCAGGTATTTAGATGGAGAGAGAGCCCATAAAGCAGCGGGAGTTCAGAGCGAGAGAGCCCATAAAGCAGCGAGAGTTCAGAGAGAGAGAGAGAGAGAGAGAGAGCCCATGAAGCAGCGGGAGTTCAGAGCGAGAGAGCCCATAAAGCAGCGAGCGTTCAGAGAGAGAGAGCCCATAAAGCAGCGGGGGTTCAGAGAGAGAGAGAGAGAGAGCCCATAAAGCAACGGGAGTTCAGAGAGAGAGAGCCCATAATGTAGCGGGAGTTTAGATAGAAAGAGAGCCCATAAACCAGCGGGAATTCAGAGAGAGAGAGAGCCCATAAAGCAGCGGGAGTTTAGATAGAGAGAGAGCCCATAAAGCAGCAGGAGTTCAGAGAGAGAGAAAGAGCCCATAAAGCAGCGGGAGTTTAGAGAGAGAGAGAGCCCATAAAGCAGCGGGAGTTCAGAGAGAGAGAGAGAGCCCATAAAGCAGCCGGAGTTCAGAGAGAGAGATCCCATAAAGCAGCGTGGGTACAGATAGAGAGAGAGAGCCCATAAAGCAGCGGGAGCTCAGAGAGAGAGAGCCCATTAAGCAGCGAGAGTTCAGAGAGAGAGAGAGAGAGAGCCCATAAAGCAGCGGGAGTTCAGAGAGAGAGAGCCCATAAAGCAGCGGGGATTCAGAGAGAGAGAGAGCCCATAAAGCAGCGGGAGTTTAGATGGATGTGATGAACGGTTACTGCCTTATCATCATGTAAGGTGATGTCCCCTTTAAGACCAGGCTTGGAACCCTGAGGACTCCGCCTCTGGCTCCACGCATCTGGGAGCCATGCATAAAGGCCTGCCTCATGGTCTGTATAGCAGTCAGCTCTCGTCCAAATCTGCAGCATAGTTATTAGCCTAATAAAGCCTTCTTTACAGTTTAATCTCCAAGCATTATTATTGAGGGTACCTCAATGGAGAGAGAGCCCATAAAGCAGCGGGAGTTCAGAGCGAGAGAGCCCTCAAAGCAACGGTAGTTCAGAGAGAGAGAGAGAGCCCATAAAGCAGCGGGAGCTGAGAGAGAGAGAGAAAGCCTATAAAGCAGCGGGAGTTTAAATAGAGAGAGCCCATAAAGCAGCAGGAGTTCAGAGGGAGAGCCCATAAACCAGCGGAAGTTTAGATAGAAAGAGAGCCCATAAACCAGTGGGAATTCAGAGCGAGAGAGCCCATAAAGCAGCGGGAGTTTAGATACAAAGAGCCCATACAGCACCGGGAGTTTAGAGAGAGAGAGCCCATAAAGCAACGGGAGTTCAGAGAGAGAGAGAGAGAGAGCCCATAAAGCAGCGGGAGTTCAGAGAGAGCCCATAAAGCAGCGGGAGTTTAGATACAGAGAGCCCATAAAGCAGCGTGAGTTTAGAGAGAGAGAGAGCCCATAAAGCAGCGTGAGTTTAGAGAGAGAGAGAGCCCATAATGCAGCAGGAGTTTAGAGAGAGCGAGAGAGAGAGAGAGCCCATGAAGCAACGGGAGTTCAGAGAGAGAGAGAGAGCCCATAAAGCAGTGGGAGCTTAGAGAGAGAGAGAGCCTATAAAGCAGCGGGAGTTGAGAGAGAGAGAGAGCCCATAAAGCAGCGGGAGTTTAGATAGTGAGAGCCCATAAAGCAGCAGGAGTTCAGAGAGAGAGCCCGTTAAGTAGCGGGTGTTTAGATAGAAAGAGAGCCCATAAACCAGCGGCAATTCAGAGAGAGAGAGCCCATAATGCAGCAGGAGTTAAGAAAGAGAGAGAGCTCATAAAGCAGCGGGAGTTCAGAGAGAGAGAGAGCCCATAAAGCAGCGGGAGTTTAGAAAGAGAGGGAGCCCATAAAGCAGCGGGAGTTCAAAGCGAGAGAGCCCATAAAGCAGCGGGAGTTCAGAGAGAGAGAGCCCATAAAGCAGCAGGGGTTCAGAGAGAGAGAGAGCCCATAAAGCAGCGGGAGTTTAGCTGGAGAGAGAGCCCATAAAGCAGGGGGAGTTCAGAGCGAGAGAGCCCATAAAGCAACGGGAGTTCGGAGAGAGAGAGAGCCCATAAAGCAGCGTGAGTTCAGAGCGAGAGAGAGAGTGAGCCTATAAAGCAGCGGGAGCTCAGAGAGGGAGAGCCCATAAAGCAGCAGGAGTTCAGAGAGAGCGAGAGCCCATAAAGCAGCGGGAGTTCAGAGAGAGAGCCCATAAAGCAGCGTGGGTTCTGATGCGCAATCAATTACACTCAAGACGAAGTGATTTCATAACTGAAGGCTTTCATCTACTGAAACTTTTCCCCAGCAGTTTTGATACAGAAAGTGAAGGCTGCTGGGACGGCACCATCTCTATATACCCTGCCTTCAGGGCGGAGCTACGTAATACAGCCAATGGTAGACTCCTGGGTCTAACCAATGGTCATCAGCCTCTCAGGTACCGCAATACCTGGTACTACGACAGGATCAGAGAGAGAGAGCCCATAAAGCAGCAGGAGTTCAGAGAGAGAGCCCGTTAAGTAGCGGGTGTTTAGATAGAAAGAGAGCCCATAAACCAGCGGCAATTCAGAGAGAGAGAGCCCATAATGCAGCAGGAGTTAAGAAAGAGAGAGAGCTCATAAAGCAGCGGGAGTTCAGAGAGAGAGAGAGCCCATAAAGCAGCGGGAGTTTAGAAAGAGAGGGAGCCCATAAAGCAGCGGGAGTTCAAAGCGAGAGAGCCCATAAAGCAGCGGGAGTTCAGAGAGAGAGAGCCCATAAAGCAGCAGGGGTTCAGAGAGAGAGAGAGCCCATAAAGCAGCGGGAGTTTAGCTGGAGAGAGAGCCCATAAAGCAGGGGGAGTTCAGAGCGAGAGAGCCCATAAAGCAACGGGAGTTCGGAGAGAGAGAGAGCCCATAAAGCAGCGTGAGTTCAGAGCGAGAGAGAGAGTGAGCCCATAAAGCAGCAGGAGTTCAGAGAGAGCGAGAGCCCATAAAGCAGCGGGAGTTCAGAGAGAGAGCCCATAAAGCAGCGTGGGTTCTGATGCGCAATCAATTACACTCAAGACGAAGTGATTTCATAACTGAAGGCTTTCATCTACTGAAACTTTTCCCCAGCAGTTTTGATACAGAAAGTGAAGGCTGCTGGGACGGCACCATCTCTATATACCCTGCCTTCAGGGCGGAGCTACGTAATACAGCCAATGGTAGACTCCTGGGTCTAACCAATGGTCATCAGCCTCTCAGGTACCGCAATACCTGGTACTACGACAGGATCAGAGAGAGAGAGCCCATAAAGCAGCGGGAGTTCAGAGAGAGAGAGAGAGAGAGAGAGTCCATAAAACAGCGGGAGTTTAGATGGATAGAGAGCCCATAAAGCAGCGGGAGTTCAGAGAGCCCATAAAGCAGCTTGAGTTGAGAGAGAGAGAGCCCATAAAGCAGCGGGAGTTCAGAGAGAGAGAGCCCATAAAGCAGCGGGAGTTTAAATGGAGAGAGAGCCCATAAAGCAGCGGGAGTTCAGAGAGAGAGAGCCCATAAAGCAGCGGGAGTTTAAATGGAGAGAGAGCCCATAAAGCAGCGGGAGTTCAGAGCGAGAGAGCCCATAAAGCAGCGGGAGTTTAGATAGAGAGAGCCCATAATGCAGCGAGAGTTTAGAGAGAGAGAGCCCATAAAGCAGCGGGAGTTAGAGAGAGAGAGAGCCCATAAAGCAGCGGGAGTTTAGATAGAGAGAGCCCATAAAGCAGCAGGAGTTCAGAGAGAGAGCCCAAAAAGTAGCGGGAGTTTAGATAGAAAGAGAGCCCATAAACCAGCGGGAATTCAGAGAGAGAGCGAGCCCATAAAGCAGCGGGAGTTCAGAGAGAGCGAAAGAGCCCATAAAGCAGCGTGAGTTTAGAGAGAGAGAGAGAGTGAGAGCCCATAAAGCAGCGGGAGTTTAGAGAGAGAGAGAGCCCATAAAGCAGCGGGAGTTCAGAGAGAGAGAGAGCCCATAAAGCAGCGTTGGTACAGATAGAGAGAGAGAGCCCATGAAGCAGCGGGAGCTCAGAGAGAGAGAGCCCATAAAGCAGCGAGAGTTCAGAGAGAGAGAGCGATCCCATAAAGCAGCGGGAGTACAGAGAGAGAGAGCCCTAAAGCAGCGGGAGTTTAGATGGAGAGAGAGCCCATAAAGCAGCGGGAATTCAGAGAGAGAGATCCCATAAAGCAGCGGGAGTTTAGATAGAGCGAGAGTCCATAAAGCAGCGGGGGTTCAGAGAGAGAGAGGGAGCCCATAAAGCAGCGGGAGTTTAGAGAGAGAGAGAGCCCATGAAGCAGCGGGAGTTCAGAGAGAGAGAGCCCATAAAGCAGCGGGAGTTTAGATAGAGAGGGAGCCCATAAAGCAGCGTGGATTCAGATAGAGAGAGAGAGAGAGAGCCCATAAAGCAGCGGGGGTTCAGAGAGAGAGAGAGAGAGAGCCCATAAAGCAGCGGGAGTTTAGATAGAGAGAGAGCCCATAAAGCAGCGGGAGTTCAGAGCGAGAGAACCCATAAAGCAACGGGAGTTCAGAGAGAGAGAGAGCCCATAAAGCAGCGGGGGTCAGAGGGAGAGAGAGAGAGAGAGAGCCCATGAAGCAGCGGGAGTTTAGATGGAGAGAGTGCCCATAAAGCAGCGGCAGTTCAGAGCGAGAGAGAGCCCATAAAGCAGCGGGAGTTTAGAGAGAGAGAGCCCATAAAGCAGCGCGAGTTGAGAGAGGGAGAGCCCATAAAGCAGCGGGAGTTCAGAGAGAGAGAGAGCCCATAAAGCAGCAGGAGTTCAGAGAGAGAGCCCATAAAGCAGCGGGAGTTTAGACAGAAAGAGAGCCCATAAACAAGCAGGAATTCAGAGAGAGAGAGAGAGCTCATAAAGCAGCGGGAGTTCAGATAGAGAGAGAGCCCATAAAGCAGCAGGAGTTTAGATAGAGCGAGAGTCCATAAAGCAGCGGGAGTTTAGATGGAGAGGGAACCCATAAAGCAGCGGGAGTTCAGAGCGAGAGAGCCCATAAAGCAACGTGAGTTCAGAGAGAGAGAGAGCCCATAAAGCAACGTGAGTTCAGAGAGAGAGAGAGCCCATAAAGCAGCGGGAGTTTAGAGAGAGAGAGCCCATAAAGCAGCGGGAGTTTAGAGAGAGAGAGAGAGCCCATAAAGCAACGGGAGTTCAGAGAGAGAGAGAGAGCCCATAAAGCAGCGGGAGTTGAGAGAGTGAGATCCTATAAAGCAGCGGGAGTTTAGAGAGAGAGAGAGAGCCCATAAAGCAGCGGGAGTTTAGATAGTGAGAGCCCATAAAGCAGCAGGAGTTCAGAGAGAGAGCCCATAATGCAGCAGGAGTTTAGATGGAGAGAGAGCCCATAAAGCAGCGGGGGTTCAGAGCGAGAGAGCCCATAAAGCAACGGGAGTTTAGAGAGAGAGAGAGAGAGAGCCCATAAAGCAGCGGGAGTTTAAAAGAGAGAGAGCCCATAAAGCAGCGGGAGTTTAGATAGAGAGAGAGCCTATAAAGCAGCGGGAGTTTAGATAGAGAGAGAGCCCATAAAGCAGCGGGGGTTCAGAGAGAGAGCGAGAGCCCATAAAGCAGCGGGAGTTTAGAAAGAGAGAGAGCCCATAAAGCAGCGGGAGTTCAAAGCGAGAGAGCCCATAAAGCAGTGGGAGTTCAGAGAGAGAGAGCCCATAAAGCAGCAGGGGTTCAGAGAGAGAGAGAGCCCATAAAGCAGCGGGAGTTTAGATGGAGAGAGAGCCCATAAAGCAGCGGGAGTTCCGAGCGAGAGAGCCCATAAAGCAACGGGAGTTCGGAGAGAGAGAGAGCCCATAAAGCAGCGGGAGTTCAGAGCGAGAGAGAGAGTGAGCCCATAAAGCAGCGGGAGTTCAGAGCGAGAGAGAGAGAGAGCCCATAAAGCAGCAGGAGTTCAGAGAGAGCGAGAGCCCATAAAGCAGCAGGAGTTCAGAGAGAGAGAGAGAGCCCATAAAGCAGCGGGAGTTCAGAGAGAGAGCCCATAAAGCAGCGTGGGTTCTGATGCGCAATCAATTACACTCAAAACGAAGTGATTTCATAACTGAAGGCTTTCATCTACTGAACCTTTTCCCCAGCAGTTTCGATACAGAAAGTGAAGGCTGCTGGGACGGCACCATCTGTATATACCCTGCCTTCAGGGTGGAGCTACGTAATACAGCCAATGGTAGACTCCTGGGTCTAAACAATGGTCATCAGCCTTTCAGGTACCGCAATACCTGGTACTACCACAGGATCAGAGAGAGAGAGCCCGTAAAGCAGCGGGAGTTCAATGAGAGAGAGCCCATAAAGCAGCAGGAGTTTAGATGGATAGAGAGCCCATAAAGCAGCGGGAGTTCAGAGAGCCCATAAAGCAGCTTGGGTTCAGAGAGAGAGAGAGAGAGAGCCCATAAAGCAGCGGGAGTTCAGAGCGAGAGATCCCATAAAGCAGCGGGAGTTCAGAGAGAGAGAGCACATAAAGCAGCGGGGGTTCAGAGAGAGAGAGAGAGAGCCCATGAAGCAGCGGGAGTTTAGATGGAGAGAGAGCCCATAAAGCAGCGGGAGTTCAGAGCGAGAGAGCCCTTAAAGCAACGTGAGTTCAGAGCGAGAGAGCCCATAAAGCAGCGGGAGTTTAGATAGAGAGAGCCCATAATGCAGCGGGAGTTTAGAGAGAGAGAGCCCATAAAGCAGCGGGAGTTGAGAGAGAGAGAGAGCCCATAAAGCAGCGGGAGTTTAGATAGAGAGAGCCCATAAAGCAGCAGGAGTTCAGAGAGAGAGGCCATAAAGTAGCGGGAATTCAGAGAGAGAGAGAGCCCATAAAGCAGCGGGAGTTCAGAGAGAGAGAAAGAGCCCATAAAGCAGCGGGAATTTAGTGAGAGAGAGAGTGAGAGCCCATAAAGCAGCGGGAGTTCAGAGAGAGAGAGAGAGAGAGCCCATAAAGCAGCGGGAGTTTAGAGGGAGAGAGAGCCCATAAAGCAGCGGGAGTTCAGAGAGAGAGAGAGAGAGCCCATAAAGCAGCCGGAGTTCAGAGAGAGGGAGCGAGCCCATAAAGCAGCGGGAGTTCAGAGAGAGAGAGCCCATAAAGTAGCGGGAGTTTAGATGGAGAGAGAGCCCATAAAGCAGCGGGAATTCAGAGAGAGAGATCCCATAAAGCAGCGGGAGGTAAGATAGAGCGAGAGTCCATAAAGCAGCGGGGGTTCAGAGAGAGAGAGAGAGAGCCCATAAAGCAGCGGGAGTTCAGAGAGAGAGAGCCCATAAAGCAGCGGGAGTTTAGATAGAGAGGGAGCCCATAAAGCAGCGTGGGTTCAGATAGAGAGAGAGAGAGAGCTCATAAAGCAGCGGGGGTTCAGAGAGAGAGAGAGAGAGACCATGAAGCAGTGGGAGTTTAGAAAGAGAGAGAGCCCATAAAGCAGCGAGAGTTCAGAGAGAGAGAGCCAGAAAGCAGCGGGGGTTCAGAGAGAGAGAGAGAGAGCCCATAAAGCAGCGGGAGTTTAGATAGAGAGAGAGCCCATCAAGCAGCGCGAGTTGAGAGAGAGAGAGCCCATAAAGCAGCGGGAGTTTAGATAGAAAGAGAGCCCATAAACCAGCAGGAATTCAGAGAGAGACAGAGAGAGAGAGAGCTCATAAAGCAGCGGGAGTTCAGATAGAGAGAGAGCCCATAAAGCAGCAGGAGTTTAGATAGAGCGAGAGTCCATAAAGCAGCGGGAGTTTAGATGGAGAGAGAGCCCATAAAGCAGCGGGAGTTCAGAGCGAGAGAGCCCATAAAGCAACGTGAGTTCAGAGTGAGAGAGAGCCCATAAAGCAGTGGGAGTTTAGATACAGAGAGCCCATAAAGCAGCGGGAGTTTAGAGAGAGAGAGCCCATAAAGCAGCGGGAGTTTAGAGAGAGAGAGCCCATAAAGCAGCAGGAGTTCAGCGAGAGAGACCATAAAGCAGCGGGAGTTTAGATAAGAGAGAGAGCCCATAAAGCAGCGGGGGTTCAGAGAGAGAGAGAGAGCCCATAAAGCAGCGGGAGTTTAGAAAGAGAGAGAGCCCATAAAGCAGCGTGAGTTCAAAGCGAGAGAGCCCATAAAGCAACGGGAGTTCGGAGAGAGAGAGAGAGTGAGCCTATAAAGCAGCGGGAGCTCAGAGAGAGAGAGCCCATAAAGCAGCAGGAGTTCAGAGAGAGCGATAGCCCATAAAGCAGCAGGAGTTCAGAGAGAGAGAGAGAGAGCCCATAAAGCAGCGGGAGTTCAGAGAGAGCCCATAAAGCAGCGTGGGTTCTGATGCGCAATCAATTACACTCATGACGAAGTGATTTCATAACTGAAGGCTTTCATCTACTGAAACTTTTCCCCAGCAGCTTCGATACAGAAAGTGAAGGCTGCTGGGACGGCACCATCTCTATATACCCTGCCTTCAGGGCGGAGCTACGTAATACAGCCAATGGTAGACTCCTGGGTCTAACCAATGGTCATCAGCCTCTCCGGTACCGCAATACCTGGTACTACCACAGGATCAGAGAGAGAGAGCCCATAAAGCAGCGGGAGTTCAATGAGAGGGAGCCCATAAAGCAGCGGGAGTTCAGACAGAGAGTCCATAAAACAGCGGGAGTTCAGAGAGAGAGAGAGAGAGCCCATAAAGCAGCGGGAGTTCAGAGCGAGAGAGCCCATAAAGCAGCGGGAGTTCAGAGAGAGACAGCACATAAAGCAGCGGGGGTTCAGAGAGAGAGAGAGAGAGCCCATAAAGCAGCGGGAGTTTAGATGGAGAGAGAGCCCATAAAGCAACGGGAGTTCAGAGCGAGAGAGCCCATAAAGCAGCGGGAGTTTAGATAGAGAGAGCCCATAATGCAGCGGGAGTTTAGAGAGAGAGAGCCCATAAAGCAGCGGGAGTTGAGAGAGAGAGAGAGAGCCCATAAAGCAGCGGGAGTTTAGATAGAGAGAGCCCATAAAGCAGCAGGAGTTCAGAGAGAGAGAAAGAGCCCATAAAGTAGCGGGAGTTTAGATAGAAAGAGAGCCCATAAACCAGCGGGAATTCAGAAGTAGCGGGAGTTTAGATAGAAAGAGAGCCCATAAACCAGCGGGAATTCAGAGAGAGAGAGAGCCCATAAAGCAGCGGGAGTTCAGAGAGAGAGAGAGAGATAGAGCCCATAAAGCAGTGGGAGTTTAGAGAGAGAGAGAGCCCATAAAGCAGCGGGAGTTCAGAGAGAGAGAGAGAGAGCCCAGAAAGCAGCCGGAGTTCAGAGAGAGAGAGAGCCCATAAAGCAGCGTTGGTACAGATAGAGAGAGAGAGCCCATAAAGCAGTGAGAGTTCAGAGAGAGAGAGCGAGCCCATAAAGCAGCGGGAGTTTAGATGGAGAGAGAGCCCATGAAGCAGCGGGAGTTCAGAGAGAGAGAGCCCATAAAGCAGCGGGAGTTTAGATAGAGAGGGAGCCCATAAAGCAGCGTGGGTTCAGATAGAGAGAGAGAGAGAGCCCATAAAGCAGCGAGAGTTCAGAGAGAGAGAGCCCATAAAGCAGCGGGGGTTCAGAGAGAGAGAGAGAGAGGGAGCCCATAAAGCAGCGGGAGATTAGATAGAGAGAGAGCCCATAAAGCAGCAGGAGTTTAGATACAGAGAGCCCATAAAGCAGCGGGAGTTTAGAGAGAGGGAGCCCATGAAGCAGCGTGGGTTTAGAGAGAGAGAGAGAGAGAGAGCCCATAAAGCAACGGGAGTTCAGAGAGAGAGAGAGAGAGAGAGAGAGAGAGCGAGCCCATAAAGCAGAAGGGGAGTTTAGAGAGAGAGAGCCCATAAAGCAGCGGGAGTTGAGAGAGCGATATCCCATAAAGCAGCGGGAGTTTAGATAGAGAGAGCCCATAAAGCAGCAGGAGTTCAGAGAGAGAGCCTATAAAGTAGCGGGAGCTTAGATAGCAAGAGAGCCCATAAACCAGCGGGAATTCAGAGCGAGAGAGAGCCCATAATGCAGCAGGAGTTTAGATGGAGAGAGAGCCCACAAAGCAGCGGGAGTTCAGAGCGAGAGAGCTCATAAAGCAACGGTAGTTCAGAGAGAGAGAGAGCCCATAAAGCAGCGGGAGTTTGGATACAGAGAGCCCATAAAGCAGCGGGAGTTTAGAGAGAGAGAGACCATAAAGCAGCGTGAGGAGAGAGAGAGAGAGCCCATAAAGCAACGGGAGTTCAGAGAGCCCATAAAGCAGCGGGAGTTGAGAGAGAGAGAGCCCATAATGCAGCAGGAGTTTAGATAGAGAGAGATCTCATAAAGCAGCCGGAGTTCAGATAGAGCCCATAGAGCAGCGGGAGTTTAGATAGAGCGAGAGTCCATAAAGCAGCGGGACTTCAGAGAGAGAGAGAGAGAGCCCATAAAGCAGCGGGAGTTTAGATGGAGAGAGAGCCCATAAAGCAGCGGGAGTTCAGAGTGAGAGAGCCCATAAAGCAGCGGGAGTTGAGAGAGAGAGCCCATAAAGCAGCGGGAGTTGAGAGAGAGAGAGAGAGCCCATAAAGCAGCGGGAGTTTAGAGAGAGAGAGAGCCTATAAAGCAGCGGGAGTTTAAGTAGAGAGAGCCCATAAAGCAGCAGGAGTTCAGAGGGAGAGCCCATGAAGCAGCGGGGGTTCAGAGAGAGAGAGAGAGCCCATAACACAGCGGGAGTTTAGAGAGAGAGAGAGAGAGCCCATAAAGCAGCGGGAGTTTAGAGAGAGAGAGAGAGAGCCCATAAAGCAGCAGGAGTTTAGATAGAGAGAGAGCCCATAAAGCAGCGGGGGTTCAGAGAGAGAGAGAGCCCATAAAGCAGCAGGAGTTTAGAAAGAGAGAGAGCCCATAAAGCAGCGGGAGTTCAGAACGAGAGAGCCCATAAAGCAGCGGGAGTTCGGAGAGAGAGAGCCCATAACGCAGCAGGGGTTCAGAGAGAGAGAGAGAGCCCATAAAGCCGCGGGAGTTTAGATGGAGAGAGAGCCCATAAAGCAGCGAGAGTTCAGAGCGAGAGAGCCCATAAAGCAACGGGAGGTCAGAGAGAGAGTGAGCCCATAAAGCAGCGGGAGCTCACAGAGAGAGAGCCCATAAAGCAGCAGGAGTTCAGAGAGAGCGAGAGCCCATAAAGCAGCAGGAGTTCAGAGAGAGAGAGAGAGCCCATAAAGCAGCGGGAGTTCAGAGAGAGAGCCCATAAAGCAGCGTGGGTTCTGATGCGCAATCAATTACACTCAAGCCGAAGCGATTTCATAACTGAAGGCTTTCATCTATTAGAACCTTTTCCCCAGCAGTTTCGATACAGAAAGTGAAGGCTGCTGGGACGGCACCATCTCTATATACCCTGCCTTCAGGGCGGAGCTACGTAATACAACCAATGGTAGACTCCTGGGTCTAACCAATGGTCATCAGCCTCTCAGGTACCGCAATACCTGGTACTACCACAGGTTCTGAGAGAGAGAGCCCATAAAGCAGCAGGAGTTCAATGAGAGAGAGCCCATAAAGCAGCGGAAGTTCAGAGAGAGAGAGCCCATAAAGCAGCTTGGGTTCAGAGAGAGAGAGAGAGAGAGAGAGAGCCCATAATTTCATAGAATTTACAGTGCAGAAGGAGGCCATTCGGACCATCGAGTCTGCACCGGCTCTTGGAAAGAGCACCCTACACAAGGTCAACACCTCCACCCTATCCCCCATAACACATTACCCCACCCAACACTAAAGCAATTTTGGACACGAAGGGCAAGTTATCATGGCCAATCCACCTAACCTGCACATCTTTTGGACTGTGGGAGGAAACCGGAGCACCCAGAGGAAACCCACGCACACACGGGGAGGATGTGCAGACTCCGCACAGACAGTGACCCAAGCCGGGATCGAACCTGGGACCCTAGAGCTGTGAAGCAATTGTGCTATCCACAATGCTACCGTGCTGCCCAGCGGGGGTTCAGAGAGAGAGAGCCCATAAAGCAGCAGGAGTTCAGAGAGAGAGAGAGAGAGCCCATAAATCTGCGTGGGTTCAGAGAGAGAGCCCATCAAGCAGTGTTGGTTGAGAGAGAGAGAGCCCATACAGCTGCGAGAGTTCAGAGAGAGAGAGCCCATAAAGCAACGGGAGTTCCGAGAGAGAGAGCCCATAAAGCAGCGGGAGTTCAGAGAAAGAGACCCCCATACAACAGCGAGAGTTCAGAGAGAGAGAGAGCCCATAAAGCAGCGGGAGTTCAGAGAGAGAGAGCCCAGAAAGCAGCGGGAGTTCAGAGAAAGAGACCCCCAATACAGCTCCGAGAGTTCAGAGAGAGAGAGCCCATAAAGCAACGGGAGTTCCGAGAGAGAGAGCCCATAAAGCAGCGGGTGTTCAGAGAAAGAGAGCCCATAAAGCAGAGGGAGTTTAGAGAGCGAGAGAGCCCATAAAGCAGCGGGAGTTCAGAGAGAGAGAGAGAGAGCCCATAAAGCAGCCGGAGTTCAGAGAGAGAGCCCATAAAGCAGCGTTGGTACAGATAGAGAGAGAGAGAGCCCATAAAGCAGCGGGAGCTCAGAGAGAGGGAGCCCATAAAGCAGCGGGAGTTCCGAGAGAGAGAGCCCATAAAGCAGCGGGAGTTTAGATGGAGAGAGAGCCCATAAAGCAGCGGGAATTCAGAGAGAGAGAGCCCATAAAGCAGCGGGAGTTTAGATAGAGCGAGAGTCCATAAAGCAGCGGGGGTTCAGAGAGAGAGAGAGCCCATAAAGCAGCGGGAGTTTAGCTGGAGAGAGAGCCCATAAAGCAGCGGGAGTTTAGAGCGAGAGAGAGCCCATAAAGCAGCGGAAGTTCAGAGAGAGAGAGAGCCCATAAAGCAGCGGGAGTTTAGATAGAGAGAGAGCCCATAAAGCAGCGGGGGTTCAGAGAGAGAGAGAGAGAGCCCATAAAACAGTGGGAGTTTAGATAGAGAGAGCCCATAAAGCAGCGAGAGTTCAGAGAGAGAGAGAGCCCATAAAGCAGCGGGAGTTCAGAGCGAGAGAGCCCATAAAGCAGCGGGAGTTCAGAGAGAGAGAGAGCCCATAAAGCAGCGGGGGTTTAGATGGAGAGAGAGCCCATAAAGCAGCGGGAGTTCAGAGCGAGAGCCCATAAAGCAGCGTGAGTTTAGAGAGAGAGAGAGAGCCCATAAAGCAACGGGAGTTCAGAGAGAGAGAGAGAGAGAGTGCCCATAAAGCAGCAGGGGAGTTTAGAGAGAGAGAGCCCATAAAGCAGCAGGAGTTCAGAGAGAGAGCCCATAAAGCAGCGTGGGTTCTGATGCGCAATCAATTACACTCAAGACGAAGTGATTTCATAACTGAAGGCTTTCATCTACTGAAACTTTTCCCCAGCAGTTTTGATACAGAAAGTGAAGGCTGCTGGGACGGCACCATCTCTATATACCCTGCCTTCAGGGCGGAGCTACGTAATACAGCCAATGGTAGACTCCTGGGTCTAACCAATGGTCATCAGCCTCTCAGGTACCGCAATACCTGGTACTACGACAGGATCAGAGAGAGAGAGCCCATAAAGCAGCGGGAGTTCAGAGAGAGAGAGAGAGAGAGAGAGTCCATAAAACAGCGGGAGTTTAGATGGATAGAGAGCCCATAAAGCAGCGGGAGTTCAGAGAGCCCATAAAGCAGCTTGAGTTGAGAGAGAGAGAGCCCATAAAGCAGCGGGAGTTCAGAGAGAGAGAGCCCATAAAGCAGCGGGAGTTTAAATGGAGAGAGAGCCCATAAAGCAGCGGGAGTTCAGAGCGAGAGAGCCCATAAAGCAGCGGGAGTTTAGATAGAGAGAGCCCATAATGCAGCGAGAGTTTAGAGAGAGAGAGCCCATAAAGCAGCGGGAGTTAGAGAGAGAGAGCCCATAAAGCAGCGGGAGTTTAGATAGAGAGAGCCCATAAAGCAGCAGGAGTTCAGAGAGAGAGCCCAAAAAGTAGCGGGAGTTTAGATAGAGAGAGAGCCCATAAAGCAGCGGGGGTTCAGAGAGAGAGAGAGAGAGCCCATAAAACAGTGGGAGTTTAGATAGAGAGAGCCCATAAAGCAGCGAGAGTTCAGAGAGAGAGAGAGCCCATAAAGCAGCGGGAGTTCAGAGCGAGAGAGCCCATAAAGCAGCGGGAGTTCAGAGAGAGAGAGAGCCCATAAAGCAGCGGGGGTTTAGATGGAGAGAGAGCCCATAAAGCAACGGGAGTTCAGATCGAGAGCCCATAAAGCAGCGTGAGTTTAGAGAGAGAGAGAGAGCCCATAAAGCAACGGGAGTTCAGAGAGAGAGAGAGAGTGCCCATAAAGCAGCAGGGGAGTTTAGAGAGAGAGAGCCCATAAAGCAGCAGGGGAGTTTAGAGAGAGAGAGAGCCCATAAAGCAGCGGGAGTTGAGAGAGAGAGATCACATAAAGCAGCGGGAGTTTAGATAGAGAGAGCCCATAACGCAGCAGGGGTTCAGAGAGAGAGAGAGAGCCCATAAACTGCGGGAGTTTAGGTGGAGAGAGAGCCCATAAAGCAGCGGGAGTTCAGAGCGAGAGAGCCCATAAAGCAACGGGAGTTCAGAGAGAGAGAGAGCCCATAAAGCAGCGGGAGTTTAGATAGAGCCCATAAAGCAGCGGGAGTTGAGAGAGAGAGAGCCCATAAAGCAACGGGAGTTCAGAGAGAGCCCATAAAGCAGCGGGAGTTTAGAGAGAGAGAGCCCATAAAGCAGCGGGAGTTGAGAGAGAGAGAGCCCATAAAGTAGCGGGAATTTAGATAGAAAGAGAGCCCATAAACCAGCGGGAATTCAGAGAGAGAGAGAGAGAGAGAGCCCATAATGCAGCGGGAGTTTAGATAGAGAGAGATCTCATAAAGCAGCGGGAGTTCAGATAGAGAGAGAGCCCATAAAGCAGCGGGAGTTTAGATAGAGCGAGAGTCCATAAAGCAGCGGGACTTCAGAGAGAGAGAGAGAGAGCCCATAAAGCAGCGGGAGTTAAGAGGGAGAGAGATCCCATAAAGCAGTGGGAGTTTAGAGAGAGAGGTCCCATCAAGCAACGGGGGTTCAGAGGGAGAGAGAGAGAGAGAGCCCATAAAGCAGCGGGAGTTTAGATGGAGAGAGAGCCCATAAAGCAGCGGGAGTTGAGAGAGAGAGAGAGAGAGCCCATAAAGCAGCGGGAGTTTAGAGAGAGAGAGAGCCTATAAAGCAGCGGGATTTTAAATAGAGAGAGCCCATAAAGCAGCAGGAGTTCAGAGGGAGAGCCCATGAAGCAGCGGGAGTTCAGATAGAGAGAGAGCCCATAAAGCAGCGGGAGTTTAGATAGAGCGATAGTCCATAAAGCAGCGGGGGTTCAGAGAGTGAGAGAGAGCCCATAAAGCAGCGGGAGTTTAGAGAGAGAGAGAGAGAGCCCATAAAGCAGCGGGAGTTTAGAGAGAGAGAGAGAGAGAGCCCATAAAGCAGCAGGAGTTTAGATAGAGAGAGAGCCCATAAAGCAGCGGGGGTTCAGAGAGAGAGAGCCCATAACGCAGCAGGGGTTCAGAGAGAGAGAGAGAGAGCCCATAAACTGCGGGAGTTTAGGTGGAGAGAGAGCCCATAACGCAGCGGGAGTTCAGAGCGAGAGAGCCCATAAAGCAACGGGAGTTCAGAGAGAGAGAGAGCCCATAAAGCAGCGGGAGTTCTGAGTGAGAGAGAGAGTGAGCCTATAAAGCAGCGGGAGCTCAGAGAGAGAGAGCCCATAAAGCAGCAGGAGTTCAGAGAGAGCGAGAGCCCATAAAGCAGCGGGAGTTCAGAGAGAGAGCCCATAAAGCAGCGTGGGTTCTGATGCGCAATCAATTACACTCAAGACGAAGTGATTTCATAACTGAAGGCTTTCATCGACTGAAACTTTTCCCCAGCAGTTTTGATACAGAAAGTGAAGGCTGCTGGGACGGCACCATCTCTATATACCCTGCCTTCAGGGCGGAGCTACGTAATACAGCCAATGGTAGACTCCTGGGTCTAACCAATGGTCATCAGCCTCTCAGGTACCGCAATACCTGGTACTACGACAGGATCAGAGAGAGAGAGCCCATAAAGCAGCGGGAGTTCAGAGAGAGAGAGAGAGAGAGAGAGTCCATAAAACAGCGGGAGTTTAGATGGATAGAGAGCCCATAAAGCAGCGTGAGTTCAGAGAGCCCATAAAGCAGCTTGAGTTGAGAGAGAGAGAGCCCATAAAGCAGCGGGAGTTCAGAGAGAGAGAGCCCATAAAGCAGCGGGAGTTTAAATGGAGAGAGAGCCCATAAAGCAGCGGGAGTTCAGAGCGAGAGAGCCCATAAAGCAGCGGGAGTTTAGATAGAGAGAGCCCATAATGCAGCGAGAGTTTAGAGAGAGAGAGCCCATAAAGCAGCGGGAGTTAGAGAGAGAGAGCCCATAAAGCAGCGGGAGTTTAGATAGAGAGAGCCCATAAAGCAGCAGGAGTTCAGAGAGAGAGCCCAAAAAGTAGCGGGAGTTTAGATAGAAAGAGAGCCCATAAACCAGCGGGAATTCAGAGAGAGAGCGAGCCCATAAAGCAGCGGGAGTTCAGAGAGAGCGAAAGAGCCCATAAAGCAGCGTGAGTTTAGAGAGAGAGAGAGAGTGAGAGCCCATAAAGCAGCGGGAGTTTAGAGAGAGAGAGAGCCCATAAAGCAGCGGGAGTTCAGAGAGAGAGAGAGCCCATAAAGCAGCGTTGGTACAGATAGAGAGAGAGAGCCCATGAAGCAGCGGGAGCTCAGAGAGAGAGAGCCCATAAAGCAGCGAGAGTTCAGAGAGAGAGAGCGATCCCATAAAGCAGCGGGAGTACAGAGAGAGAGAGCCCTAAAGCAGCGGGAGTTTAGATGGAGAGAGAGCCCATAAAGCAGCCGGAATTAAGAGAGAGAGATCCCATAAAGCAGCGGGAGTTTAGATAGAGCGAGAGTCCATAAAGCAGCGGGGGTTCAGAGAGAGAGAGGGAGCCCATAAAGCAGCGGGAGTTTAGAGAGAGAGAGAGCCCATGAAGCAGCGGGAGTTCAGAGAGAGAGAGCCCATAAAGCAGCGGGAGTTTAGATAGAGAGGGAGCCCATAAAGCAGCGTGGATTCAGATAGAGAGAGAGAGAGAGCCCATAAAGCAGCGGGGGTTCAGAGAGAGAGAGAGAGAGAGCCCATAAAGCAGCGGGAGTTTAGATAGAGAGAGAGCCCATAAAGCAGCGGGAGTTCAGAGCGAGAGAACCCATAAAGCAACGGGAGTTCAGAGAGAGAGAGAGCCCATAAAGCAGCGGGGGTCAGAGGGAGAGAGAGAGAGAGAGAGCCCATGAAGCAGCGGGAGTTTAGATGGAGAGAGTGCCCATAAAGCAGCGGCAGTTCAGAGCGAGAGAGAGCCCATAAAGCAGCGGGAGTTTAGAGAGAGAGAGCCCATAAAGCAGCGCGAGTTGAGAGAGGGAGAGCCCATAAAGCAGCGGGAGTTTAGAGAGAGAGAGCCCATAAAGCAGCGGGAGTTTAGAGAGAGAGAGAGAGCCCATAAAGCAACGGGAGTTCAGAGAGAGAGAGAGAGCCCATAAAGCAGCGGGAGTTGAGAGAGTGAGATCCCATAAAGCAGCGGGAGTTTAGAGAGAGAGAGAGAGCCCATAAAGCAGCGGGAGTTTAGATAGTGAGAGCCCATAAAGCAGCAGGAGTTCAGAGAGAGAGCCCATAATGCAGCAGGAGTTTAGATGGAGAGAGAGCCCATAAAGCAGCGGGGGTTCAGAGCGAGAGAGCCCATAAAGCAACGGGAGTTTAGAGAGAGAGAGAGAGAGAGCCCATAAAGCAGCGGGAGTTTAAAAGAGAGAGAGCCCATAAAGCAGCGGGAGTTTAGATAGAGAGAGAGCCTATAAAGCAGCGGGAGTTTAGATAGAGAGAGAGCCCATAAAGCAGCGGGGGTTCAGAGAGAGAGCGAGAGCCCATAAAGCAGCAGGAGTTTAGAAAGAGAGAGAGCCCATAAAGCAGCGGGAGTTCAAAGCGAGAGAGCCCATAAAGCAGTGGGAGTTCAGAGAGAGAGAGCCCATAAAGCAGCAGGGGTTCAGAGAGAGAGAGAGCCCATAAAGCAGCGGGAGTTTAGATGGAGAGAGAGCCCATAAAGCAGCGGGAGTTCCGAGCGAGAGAGCCCATAAAGCAACGGGAGTTCGGAGAGAGAGAGAGCCCATAAAGCAGCGGGAGTTCAGAGCGAGAGAGAGAGTGAGCCCATAAAGCAGCGGGAGTTCAGAGCGAGAGAGAGAGAGAGCCCATAAAGCAGCAGGAGTTCAGAGAGAGCGAGAGCCCATAAAGCAGCAGGAGTTCAGAGAGAGAGAGAGAGCCCATAAAGCAGCGGGAGTTCAGAGAGAGAGCCCATAAAGCAGCGTGGGTTCTGATGCGCAATCAATTACACTCAAAACGAAGTGATTTCATAACTGAAGGCTTTCATCTACTGAACCTTTTCCCCAGCAGTTTCGATACAGAAAGTGAAGGCTGCTGGGACGGCACCATCTGTATATACCCTGCCTTCAGGGTGGAGCTACGTAATACAGCCAATGGTAGACTCCTGGGTCTAAACAATGGTCATCAGCCTTTCAGGTACCGCAATACCTGGTACTACCACAGGATCAGAGAGAGAGAGCCCGTAAAGCAGCGGGAGTTCAATGAGAGAGAGCCCATAAAGCAGCGGGAGTTTAGATGGATAGAGAGCCCATAAAGCAGCGGGAGTTCAGAGAGCCCATAAAGCAGCTTGGGTTCAGAGAGAGAGAGAGAGAGAGCCCATAAAGCAGCGGGAGTTCAGAGCGAGAGATCCCATAAAGCAGCGGGAGTTCAGAGAGAGAGAGCACATAAAGCAGCGGGGGTTCAGAGAGAGAGAGAGAGAGCCCATGAAGCAGCGGGAGTTTAGATGGAGAGAGAGCCCATAAAGCAGCGGGAGTTCAGAGCGAGAGAGCCCATAAAGCAACGTGAGTTCAGAGCGAGAGAGCCCATAAAGCAGCGGGAGTTTAGATAGAGAGAGCCCATAATGCAGCGGGAGTTTAGAGAGAGAGAGCCCATAAAGCAGCGGGAGTTGAGAGAGAGAGAGAGCCCATAAAGCAGCGGGAGTTTAGATAGAGAGAGCCCATAAAGCAGCAGGAGTTCAGAGAGAGAGGCCATAAAGTAGCGGGAATTCAGAGAGAGAGAGAGCCCATAAAGCAGCGGGAGTTCAGAGAGAGAGAAAGAGCCCATAAAGCAGCGGGAATTTAGTGAGAGAGAGAGTGAGAGCCCATAAAGCAGCGGGAGTTCAGAGAGAGAGAGAGAGAGAGAGCCCATAAAGCAGCGGGAGTTTAGAGGGAGAGAGAGCCCATAAAGCAGCGGGAGTTCAGAGAGAGAGAGAGAGAGCCCATAAAGCAGCCGGAGTTCAGAGAGAGAGAGAGACCATAAAGCAGCGTTGGTACAGATAGAGAGAGAGAGCCCATGAAGCAGCGGGAGCTCAGAGAGAGAGAGCCCATGAAGCAGCGAGAGTTCAGAGAGAGGGAGCGAGCCCATAAAGCAGCGGGAGTTCAGAGAGAGAGAGCCCATAAAGTAGCGGGAGTTTAGATGGAGAGAGATCCCATAAAGCAGCGGGAGTTTAGATAGAGCGAGAGTCCATAAAGCAGCGGGGGTTCAGAGAGAGAGAGAGAGAGCCCATAAAGCAGCGGGAGTTCAGAGAGAGAGAGCCCATAAAGCAGCGGGAGTTTAGATAGAGAGGGAGCCCATAAAGCAGCGTGGGTTCAGATAGAGAGAGAGAGAGAGCTCATAAAGCAGCTGGGGTTCAGAGAGAGAGAGCGAGAGACCATGAAGCAGTGGGAGTTTAGAAAGAGAGAGAGCCCATAAAGCAGCGAGAGTTCAGAGAGAGAGAGCCAGAAAGCAGCGGGGGTTCAGAGAGAGAGAGAGAGAGCCCATAAAGCAGCGGGAGTTTAGATAGAGAGAGAGCCCATCAAGCAGCGCGAGTTGAGAGAGAGAGAGCCCATAAAGCAGCGGGAGTTTAGATAGAAAGAGAGCCCATAAACCAGCAGGAATTCAGAGAGAGACAGAGAGAGAGAGAGCTCATAAAGCAGCGGGAGTTCAGATAGAGAGAGAGCCCATAAAGCAGCAGGAGTTTAGATAGAGCGAGAGTCCATAAAGCAGCGGGAGTTTAGATGGAGAGAGAGCCCATAAAGCAGCGGGAGTTCAGAGCGAGAGAGCCCATAAAGCAACGTGAGTTCAGAGTGAGAGAGAGCCCATAAAGCAGTGGGAGTTTAGATACAGAGAGCCCATAAAGCAGCGGGAGTTTAGAGAGAGAGAGCCCATAAAGCAGCGGGAGTTTAGAGAGAGAGAGCCCATAAAGCAGCAGGAGTTCAGCGAGAGAGCCCATAAAGCAGCGGGAGTTTAGATAAGAGAGAGAGCCCATAAAGCAGCGGGGGTTCAGAGAGAGAGAGAGAGCCCATAAAGCAGCGGGAGTTTAGAAAGAGAGAGAGCCCATAAAGCAGCGTGAGTTCAAAGCGAGAGAGCCCATAAAGCAACGGGAGTTCGGAGAGAGAGAGAGAGTGAGCCTATAAAGCAGCGGGAGCTCAGAGAGAGAGAGCCCATAAAGCAGCAGGAGTTCAGAGAGAGCGATAGCCCATAAAGCAGCAGGAGTTCAGAGAGAGAGAGAGAGAGCCCATAAAGCAGCGGGAGTTCAGAGAGAGCCCATAAAGCAGCGTGGGTTCTGATGCGCAATCAATTACACTCATGACGAAGTGATTTCATAACTGAAGGCTTTCATCTACTGAAACTTTTCCCCAGCAGCTTCGATACAGAAAGTGAAGGCAGCTGGGACGGCACCATCTCTATATACCCTGCCTTCAGGGCGGAGCTACGTAATACAGCCAATGGTAGACTCCTGGGTCTAACCAATGGTCATCAGCCTCTCCGGTACCGCAATACCTGGTACTACCACAGGATCAGAGAGAGAGAGCCCATAAAGCAGCGGGAGTTCAATGAGAGGGAGCCCATAAAGCAGCGGGAGTTCAGAGAGAGAGTCCATAAAACAGCGGGAGTTCAGAGAGAGAGAGAGAGAGCCCATAAAGCAGCGGGAGTTCAGAGCGAGAGAGCCCATAAAGCAGCGGGAGTTCAGAGAGAGACAGCACATAAAGCAGCGGGGGTTCAGAGAGAGAGAGAGAGAGCCCATAAAGCAGCGGGAGTTTAGATGGAGAGAGAGCCCATAAAGCAACGGGAGTTCAGAGCGAGAGAGCCCATAAAGCAGCGGGAGTTTAGATAGAGAGAGCCCATAATGCAGCGGGAGTTTAGAGAGAGAGAGCCCATAAAGCAGCGGGAGTTGAGAGAGAGAGAGAGAGCCCATAAAGCAGCGGGAGTTTAGATAGAGAGAGCCCATAAAGCAGCAGGAGTTCAGAGAGAGAGAAAGAGCCCATAAAGTAGCGGGAGTTTAGATAGAAAGAGAGCCCATAAACCAGCGGGAATTCAGAAGTAGCGGGAGTTTAGATAGAAAGAGAGCCCATAAACCAGCGGGAATTCAGAGAGAGAGAGAGCCCATAAAGCAGCGGGAGTTCAGAGAGAGAGAGAGATAGAGCCCATAAAGCAGTGGGAGTTTAGAGAGAGAGAGAGCCCATAAAGCAGCGGGAGTTCAGAGAGAGAGAGAGAGAGCCCAGAAAGCAGCCGGAGTTCAGAGAGAGAGAGAGCCCATAAAGCAGCGTTGGTACAGATAGAGAGAGAGAGCCCATAAAGCAGTGAGAGTTCAGAGAGAGAGAGCGAGCCCATAAAGCAGCGGGAGTTTAGATGGAGAGAGAGCCCATGAAGCAGCGGGAGTTCAGAGAGAGAGAGCCCATAAAGCAGCGGGAGTTTAGATAGAGAGGGAGCCCATAAAGCAGCGTGGGTTCAGATAGAGAGAGAGAGAGAGCCCATAAAGCAGCGAGAGTTCAGAGAGAGAGAGCCCATAAAGCAGCGGGGGTTCAGAGAGAGAGAGAGAGAGGGAGCCCATAAAGCAGCGGGAGATTAGATAGAGAGAGAGCCCATAAAGCAGCAGGAGTTTAGATACAGAGAGCCCATAAAGCAGCGGGAGTTTAGAGAGAGGGAGCCCATGAAGCAGCGTGGGTTTAGAGAGAGAGAGAGAGAGAGAGCCCATAAAGCAACGGGAGTTCAGAGAGAGAGAGAGAGAGAGAGAGCGAGCCCATAAAGCAGAAGGGGAGTTTAGAGAGAGAGAGCCCATAAAGCAGCGGGAGTTGAGAGAGAGATATCCCATAAAGCAGCGGGAGTTTAGATAGAGAGAGCCCATAAAGCAGCAGGAGTTCAGAGAGAGAGCCTATAAAGTAGCGGGAGCTTAGATAGAAAGAGAGCCCATAAACCAGCGGGAATTCAGAGCGAGAGAGAGCCCATAATGCAGCAGGAGTTTAGATGGAGAGAGAGCCCACAAAGCAGCGGGAGTTCAGAGCGAGAGAGCCCATAAAGCAACGGTAGTTCAGAGAGAGAGACAGCCCATAAATCAGCGGGAGTTTGGATACAGAGAGCCCATAAAGCAGCGGGAGTTTAGAGAGAGAGAGACCATAAAGCAGCGTGAGGAGAGAGAGAGAGAGCCCATAAAGCAACGGGAGTTCAGAGAGCCCATAAAGCAGCGGGAGTTTAGAGAGAGAGAGCCCATAAAGCAGCGGGAGTTGAGAGAGAGAGAGCCCATAAAGTAGCGGGAGTTTAGATAGAAAGAGAGCCCATAAACCAGCGGGAATTCAGAGAGAGAGAGAGAGAGCCCATAATGCAGCAGGAGTTTAGATAGAGAGAGATCTCATAAAGCAGCCGGAGTTCAGATAGAGCCCATAGAGCAGCGGGAGTTTAGATAGAGCGAGAGTCCATAAAGCAGCGGGACTTCAGAGAGAGAGAGAGAGAGCCCATAAAGCAGCGGGAGTTTAGATGGAGAGAGAGCCCATAAAGCAGCGGGAGTTCAGAGTGAGAGAGCCCATAAAGCAGCGGGAGTTGAGAGAGAGAGCCCATAAAGCAGCGGGAGTTGAGAGAGAGAGAGAGAGCCCATAAAGCAGCGGGAGTTTAGAGAGAGAGAGAGCCTATAAAGCAGCGGGAGTTTAAGTAGAGAGAGCCCATAAAGCAGCAGGAGTTCAGAGGGAGAGCCCATGAAGCAGCGGGGGTTCAGAGAGAGAGAGAGAGCCCATAACACAGCGGGAGTTTAGAGAGAGAGAGAGAGAGCCCATAAAGCAGCGGGAGTTTAGAGAGAGAGAGAGAGAGCCCATAAAGCAGCAGGAGTTTAGATAGAGAGAGAGCCCATAAAGCAGCGGGGGTTCAGAGAGAGAGAGAGCCCATAAAGCAGCAGGAGTTTAGAAAGAGAGAGAGCCCATAAAGCAGCGGGAGTTCAGAACGAGAGAGCCCATAAAGCAGCGGGAGTTCGGAGAGAGAGAGCCCATAACGCAGCAGGGGTTCAGAGAGAGAGAGAGAGCCCATAAAGCCGCGGGAGTTTAGATGGAGAGAGAGCCCATAAAGCAGCGAGAGTTCAGAGCGAGAGAGCCCATAAAGCAACGGGAGGTCAGAGAGAGAGTGAGCCCATAAAGCAGCGGGAGCTCACAGAGAGAGAGCCCATAAAGCAGCAGGAGTTCAGAGAGAGCGAGAGCCCATAAAGCAGCAGGAGTTCAGAGAGAGAGAGAGAGCCCATAAAGCAGCGGGAGTTCAGAGAGAGAGCCCATAAAGCAGCGTGGGTTCTGATGCGCAATCAATTACACTCAAGCCGAAGCGATTTCATAACTGAAGGCTTTCATCTATTAGAACCTTTTCCCCAGCAGTTTCGATACAGAAAGTGAAGGCTGCTGGGACGGCACCATCTCTATATACCCTGCCTTCAGGGCGGAGCTACGTAATACAACCAATGGTAGACTCCTGGGTCTAACCAATGGTCATCAGCCTCTCAGGTACCGCAATACCTGGTACTACCACAGGTTCTGAGAGAGAGAGCCCATAAAGCAGCAGGAGTTCAATGAGAGAGAGCCCATAAAGCAGCGGAAGTTCAGAGAGAGAGAGCCCATAAAGCAGCTTGGGTTCAGAGAGAGAGAGAGAGAGAGAGAGAGCCCATAATTTCATAGAATTTACAGTGCAGAAGGAGGCCATTCGGACCATCGAGTCTGCACCGGCTCTTGGAAAGAGCACCCTACACAAGGTCAACACCTCCACCCTATCCCCCATAACACATTACCCCACCCAACACTAAAGCAATTTTGGACACGAAGGGCAAGTTATCATGGCCAATCCACCTAACCTGCACATCTTTTGGACTGTGGGAGGAAACCGGAGCACCCAGAGGAAACCCACGCACACACGGGGAGGATGTGCAGACTCCGCACAGACAGTGACCCAAGCCGGGATCGAACCTGGGACCCTAGAGCTGTGAAGCAATTGTGCTATCCACAATGCTACCGTGCTGCCCAGCGGGGGTTCAGAGAGAGCGAGCCCATAAAGCAGCAGGAGTTCAGAGAGAGAGAGAGAGAGCCCATAAAGCTGCGTGGGTTCAGAGAGAGAGCCCATCAAGCAGTGTTGGTTGAGAGAGAGAGAGCCCATACAGCTGCGAGAGTTCAGAGAGAGAGAGCCCATAAAGCAACGGGAGTTCCGAGAGAGAGAGCCCATAAAGCAGCGGGAGTTCAGAGAAAGAGACCCCCATACAACAGCGAGAGTTCAGAGAGAGAGAGAGCCCATAAAGCAGCGGGAGTTCAGAGAGAGAGAGCCCATAAAGCAGCGGGAGTTCAGAGAAAGAGACCCCCAATACAGCTCCGAGAGTTCAGAGAGAGAGAGCCCATAAAGCAACGGGAGTTCCGAGAGAGAGAGCCCATAAAGCAGCGGGTGTTCAGAGAAAGAGAGCCCATAAAGCAGAGGGAGTTTAGAGAGCGAGAGAGCCCATAAAGCAGCGGGAGTTCAGAGAGAGAGAGAGAGAGCCCATAAAGCAGCCGGAGTTCAGAGAGAGAGCCCATAAAGCAGCGTTGGTACAGATAGAGAGAGAGAGAGCCCATAAAGCAGCGGGAGCTCAGAGAGAGGGAGCCCATAAAGCAGCGGCAGTTCCGAGAGAGAGAGCCCATAAAGCAGCGGGAGTTTAGATGGAGAGAGAGCCCATAAAGCAGCGGGAATTCAGAGAGAGAGAGCCCATAAAGCAGCGGGAGTTTAGATAGAGCGAGAGTCCATAAAGCAGCGGGGGTTCAGAGAGAGAGAGAGAGAGAGCCCATAAAGCAGCGGGAGTTTAGAGCGAGAGAGAGCCCATAAAGCAGCGGAAGTTCAGAGAGAGAGAGAGCCCATAAAGCAGCGGGAGTTTAGATAGAGAGAGAGCCCATAAAGCAGCGGGGGTTCAGAGAGAGAGAGAGAGAGCCCATAAAACAGTGGGAGTTTAGATAGAGAGAGCCCATAAAGCAGCGAGAGTTCAGAGAGAGAGAGAGCCCATAAAGCAGCGGGAGTTCAGAGCGAGAGAGCCCATAAAGCAGCGGGAGTTCAGAGAGAGAGAGAGCCCATAAAGCAGCGGGGGTTTAGATGGAGAGAGAGCCCATAAAGCAGCGGGAGTTCAGAGCGAGAGCCCATAAAGCAGCGTGAGTTTAGAGAGAGAGAGAGAGCCCATAAAGCAACGGGAGTTCAGAGAGAGAGAGAGAGTGCCCATAAAGCAGCAGGGGAGTTTAGAGAGAGAGAGCCCATAAAGCAGCAGGGGAGTTTAGAGAGAGAGAGAGCCCATAAAGCAGCGGGAGTTGAGAGAGAGAGATCCCATAAAGCAGCGGGAGTTTAGATAGAGAGAGCCCATAACGCAGCAGGGGTTCAGAGAGAGAGAGAGAGAGAGAGAGAGCCCATAAACTGCGGGAGTTTAGGTGGAGAGAGAGCCCATAAAGCAGCGGGAGTTCAGAGCGAGAGAGCCCATAAAGCAACGGGAGTTCAGAGAGAGAGAGAGCCCATAAAGCAGCGGGAGTTTAGATAGAGCCCATAAAGCAGCGGGAGTTGAGAGAGAGAGAGCCCATAAAGCAACGGGAGTTCAGAGAGAGCCCATAAAGCAGCGGGAGTTTAGAGAGAGAGAGCCCATAAAGCAGCGGGAGTTGAGAGAGAGAGAGCCCATAAAGTAGCGGGAATTTAGATAGAAAGAGAGCCCATAAACCAGCGGGAATTCAGAGAGAGAGAGAGAGAGAGAGCCCATAATGCAGCGGGAGTTTAGATAGAGAGAGATCTCATAAAGCAGCGGGAGTTCAGATAGAGAGAGAGCCCATAAAGCAGCGGGAGTTTAGATAGAGCGAGAGTCCATAAAGCAGCGGGACTTCAGAGAGAGAGAGAGAGAGCCCATAAAGCAGCGGGAGTTAAGAGGGAGAGAGAACCCATAAAGCAGTGGGAGTTTAGAGAGAGAGGTCCCATCAAGCAACGGGGGTTCAGAGGGAGAGAGAAAGAGAGAGCCCATAAAGCAGCGGGATTTTAGATGGAGAGAGAGCCCATAAAGCAGCGGGAGTTGAGAGAGAGAGAGAGAGCCCATAAAGCAGCGGGAGTTTAGAGAGAGAGAGAGCCTATAAAGCAGCGGGATTTTAAATAGAGAGAGCCCATAAAGCAGCAGGAGTTCAGAGGGAGAGCCCATGAAGCAGCGGGAGTTCAGATAGAGAGAGAGCCCATAAAGCAGCGGGAGTTTAGATAGAGCGATAGTCCATAAAGCCGCGGGGGTTCAGAGAGTGAGAGAGAGCCCATAAAGCAGCGGGAGTTTAGAGAGAGAGAGAGAGAGCCCATAAAGCAGCGGGAGTTTAGAGAGAGAGAGAGAGAGCCCATAAAGCAGCAGGAGTTTAGATAGAGAGAGAGCCCATAAAGCAGCGGGGGTTCAGAGAGAGAGAGCCCATAACGCAGCAGGGGTTCAGAGAGAGAGAGAGAGAGCCCATAAACTGCGGGAGTTTAGGTGGAGAGAGAGCCCATAACGCAGCGGGAGTTCAGAGCGAGAGAGCCCATAAAGCAACGGGAGTTCAGAGAGAGAGAGAGCCCATAAAGCAGCGGGAGTTCTGAGTGAGAGAGAGAGTGAGCCTATAAAGCAGCGGGAGCTCAGAGAGAGAGAGCCCATAAAGCAGCAGGAGTTCAGAGAGAGCGAGAGCCCATAAAGCAGCAGGAGTTCAGAGAGAAAGAGAGAGCCCATAAAGCAGCGGGAGTTCAGAGAGAGAGCCCATAAAGCAGCGTAGGTTCTGATGCGCAATCAATTACACTCAAGACGAAGCGATTTCATAACTGAAGGCTTTTATCTACTAGAACCTTTTCCCCAGCAGTTTCGATACAGAAAGTGAAGGCTGCTGGGACGGCACCATCTCTATATACCCTGCCTTCAGGGCGGAGCTACGTAATACAACCAATGGTAGACTCCTGGGTCTAACCAATGGTCATCAGCCTCTCAGGTACCGCAATACCTGGTACTACCACAGGTTCTGAGAGAGAGAGCCCATAAAGCAGCAGGAGTTCAATGAGAGAGAGCCCATAAAGCAGCGGAAGTTCAGAGAGAGAGAGCCCATAAAGCAGCTTGGGTTCAGAGAGAGAGAGAGAGAGAGAGAGAGCCCATAATTTCATAGAATTTACAGTGCAGAAGGAGGCCATTCGGACCATCGAGTCTGCACCGGCTCTTGGAAAGAGCACCCTACACAAGGTCAACACCTCCACCCTATCCCCCATAACACATTACCCCACCCAACACTAAAGCAATTTTGGACACGAAGGGCAAGTTATCATGGCCAATCCACCTAACCTGCACATCTTTTGGACTGTGGGAGGAAACCGGAGCACCCAGAGGAAACCCACGCACACACGGGGAGGATGTGCAGACTCCGCACAGACAGTGACCCAAGCCGGGATCGAACCTGGGACCCTAGAGCTGTGAAGCAATTGTGCTATCCACAATGCTACCGTGCTGCCCAGCGGGGGTTCAGAGAGAGCGAGCCCATAAAGCAGCAGGAGTTCAGAGAGAGAGAGAGAGAGCCCATAAAGCTGCGTGGGTTCAGAGAGAGAGCCCATCAAGCAGTGTTGGTTGAGAGAGAGAGAGCCCATACAGCTGCGAGAGTTCAGAGAGAGAGAGCCCATAAAGCAACGGGAGTTCCGAGAGAGAGAGCCCATAAAGCAGCGGGAGTTCAGAGAAAGAGACCCCCATACAACAGCGAGAGTTCAGAGAGAGAGAGAGCCCATAAAGCAGCGGGAGTTCAGAGAGAGAGAGCCCATAAAGCAGCGGGAGTTCAGAGAAAGAGACCCCCAATACAGCTCCGAGAGTTCAGAGAGAGAGAGCCCATAAAGCAACGGGAGTTCCGAGAGAGAGAGCCCATAAAGCAGCGGGTGTTCAGAGAAAGAGAGCCCATAAAGCAGAGGGAGTTTAGAGAGCGAGAGAGCCCATAAAGCAGCGGGAGTTCAGAGAGAGAGAGAGAGAGCCCATAAAGCAGCCGGAGTTCAGAGAGAGAGCCCATAAAGCAGCGTTGGTACAGATAGAGAGAGAGAGAGCCCATAAAGCAGCGGGAGCTCAGAGAGAGGGAGCCCATAAAGCAGCGGGAGTTCCGAGAGAGAGAGCCCATAAAGCAGCGGGAGTTTAGATGGAGAGAGAGCCCATAAAGCAGCGGGAATTCAGAGAGAGAGAGCCCATAAAGCAGCGGGAGTTTAGATAGAGCGAGAGTCCATAAAGCAGCGGGGGTTCAGAGAGAGAGAGAGAGAGAGCCCATAAAGCAGCGGGAGTTTAGAGCGAGAGAGAGCCCATAAAGCAGCGGAAGTTCAGAGAGAGAGAGAGCCCATAAAGCAGCGGGAGTTTAGATAGAGAGAGAGCCCATAAAGCAGCGGGGGTTCAGAGAGAGAGAGAGAGAGCCCATAAAACAGTGGGAGTTTAGATAGAGAGAGCCCATAAAGCAGCGAGAGTTCAGAGAGAGAGAGAGCCCATAAAGCAGCGGGAGTTCAGAGCGAGAGAGCCCATAAAGCAGCGGGAGTTCAGAGAGAGAGAGAGCCCATAAAGCAGCGGGGGTTTAGATGGAGAGAGAGCCCATAAAGCAGCGGGAGTTCAGAGCGAGAGCCCATAAAGCAGCGTGAGTTTAGAGAGAGAGAGAGAGCCCATAAAGCAACGGGAGTTCAGAGAGAGAGAGAGAGTGCCCATAAAGCAGCAGGGGAGTTTAGAGAGAGAGAGCCCATAAAGCAGCAGGGGAGTTTAGAGAGAGAGAGAGCCCATAAAGCAGCGGGAGTTGAGAGAGAGAGATCCCATAAAGCAGCGGGAGTTTAGATAGAGAGAGCCCATAACGCAGCAGGGGTTCAGAGAGAGAGAGAGAGAGAGAGAGAGCCCATAAACTGCGGGAGTTTAGGTGGAGAGAGAGCCCATAAAGCAGCGGGAGTTCAGAGCGAGAGAGCCCATAAAGCAACGGGAGTTCAGAGAGAGAGAGAGCCCATAAAGCAGCGGGAGTTTAGATAGAGCCCATAAAGCAGCGGGAGTTGAGAGAGAGAGAGCCCATAAAGCAACGGGAGTTCAGAGAGAGCCCATAAAGCAGCGGGAGTTTAGAGAGAGAGAGCCCATAAAGCAGCGGGAGTTGAGAGAGAGAGAGCCCATAAAGTAGCGGGAATTTAGATAGAAAGAGAGCCCATAAACCAGCGGGAATTCAGAGAGAGAGAGAGAGAGAGAGCCCATAATGCAGCGGGAGTTTAGATAGAGAGAGATCTCATAAAGCAGCGGGAGTTCAGATAGAGAGAGAGCCCATAAAGCAGCGGGAGTTTAGATAGAGCGAGAGTCCATAAAGCAGCGGGACTTCAGAGAGAGAGAGAGAGAGCCCATAAAGCAGCGGGAGTTAAGAGGGAGAGAGAACCCATAAAGCAGTGGGAGTTTAGAGAGAGAGGTCCCATCAAGCAACGGGGGTTCAGAGGGAGAGAGAAAGAGAGAGCCCATAAAGCAGCGGGATTTTAGATGGAGAGAGAGCCCATAAAGCAGCGGGAGTTGAGAGAGAGAGAGAGAGCCCATAAAGCAGCGGGAGTTTAGAGAGAGAGAGAGCCTATAAAGCAGCGGGATTTTAAATAGAGAGAGCCCATAAAGCAGCAGGAGTTCAGAGGGAGAGCCCATGAAGCAGCGGGAGTTCAGATAGAGAGAGAGCCCATAAAGCAGCGGGAGTTTAGATAGAGCGATAGTCCATAAAGCCGCGGGGGTTCAGAGAGTGAGAGAGAGCCCATAAAGCAGCGGGAGTTTAGAGAGAGAGAGAGAGAGCCCATAAAGCAGCGGGAGTTTAGAGAGAGAGAGAGAGAGCCCATAAAGCAGCAGGAGTTTAGATAGAGAGAGAGCCCATAAAGCAGCGGGGGTTCAGAGAGAGAGAGCCCATAACGCAGCAGGGGTTCAGAGAGAGAGAGAGAGAGCCCATAAACTGCGGGAGTTTAGGTGGAGAGAGAGCCCATAACGCAGCGGGAGTTCAGAGCGAGAGAGCCCATAAAGCAACGGGAGTTCAGAGAGAGAGAGAGCCCATAAAGCAGCGGGAGTTCTGAGTGAGAGAGAGAGTGAGCCTATAAAGCAGCGGGAGCTCAGAGAGAGAGAGCCCATAAAGCAGCAGGAGTTCAGAGAGAGCGAGAGCCCATAAAGCAGCAGGAGTTCAGAGAGAAAGAGAGAGCCCATAAAGCAGCGGGAGTTCAGAGAGAGAGCCCATAAAGCAGCGTAGGTTCTGATGCGCAATCAATTACACTCAAGACGAAGCGATTTCATAACTGAAGGCTTTTATCTACTAGAACCTTTTCCCCAGCAGTTTCGATACAGAAAGTGAAGGCTGCTGGGACGGCACCATCTCTCTATACCCTGCCTTCAGGGCGGAGCTACGTAATACAACCAATGGTAGACTCCTGGGTCTAACCAATGGCCATTAGCCTCTCGGGTACCGCAATACCTGGTACTACCACAGGTTCAGAGAGAGAGAGCCCATAAAGCAGCGGGAGTTCAATGAGAGAGAGCCCATAAAGCAGCGGGAGTTCAGAGAGTGAGAGAGCCCATAAAGCAGCAGGAGTTGCTGCTTAGTTCGAACCTTATTTCGGCCACACGTGGAGTATAGTGTTCAATTCTGGTCGCCACACTACCAGAAGGATGTGGAGGCTTTAGAGAGGGTGCAGAAGAGATTTACCAGAATGTTGCCTGGTATGGAGGGCATAAGCTATGAGGAGCGATTGAATAAACTCGGTTTGTTCTCACTGGAACGAAGGAGGTTGAGGGGCGACCTGATAGAGGTCTACAAAATTATGAGGGGCATAGACAGAGTGGATAGTCAGAGGCTTTTCCCCAGGGTAGAGGGGTCAATTACTAGGGGGCATAGGTTTAAGGTGAGAGGGGCAAGGTTTAGAGTAGATGTACGAGGCAAGTTTTTTACGCAGAGGGTAGTGGGTGCCTGGAACTCACTACCGGAGGAGGTAGTGGAAGCAGGGACGATAGGGACATTTAAGGGGCATCTTGACAAATATATGAATAGGATGGGAATAGAAGGATACGGACCCAGGAAGTGTAGAAGATTGTAGTTTAGTCGGGCAGTATGGTCGGCACGGGCTTGGAGGGCCGAAGGGCCTGTTCCTGTGCTGTACATTTCTTTGTTCTTTGTTCTTTGTTCTTTGAGTTCAGAGAGCCAATAAAGCAGCTTTGGTTCAGAGAGAGAGAGAGAGAGAGCCCATAATTTCATATAATTTACAGTGCAGAAGGAGGCCATTCAGCCCATCGAGTCTGCACCGGCTCTTGGAAAGAGCACCCTACACAAGGTCAACACCTCCACCCTATCCCCCATAACCCATTACCCGACCCAACACTAAAGCAATTTTGGACACGAAGGGCAATTTATCATGGCCAATCCACCTAACCTGCACATCTTTTGGACTGTGGGAGGAAACCGGAGCACCCAGAGGAAACCCACGCACACACGGGGAGGATGTGCAGACTCCGCACAGACAGTGACCCAAGCCGGGATCGAACCTGGGACCCTTGAGCTGTGAAGCAATTGTGCTATCCACAGTGCTACCGTGCTGCCCAGCGGGTGTTCAGAGAGAGCCCATAAAGCAGCAGGAGTTCAGAGAGAGAGAGAGAGAGAGAGCCCATAAAGCTGCGTGGGTTCAGAGAGAGAGCCCATCAAGCAGTGTTGGTTGAGAGAGAGAGAGCCCATAAAGCAGCGGGAGTTCAGAGAAAGAGAGCCCATAAAGCAACGGGAGTTCCGAGAGAGAGAGCCCATAAAGCAACGGGAGTTCCGAGAGAGAGAGCCCATAAAGCAACGGGAGTTCCGAGAGAGAGAGCTCATAAAGCAGCGGGAGTTCAGAGAAAGAGACCCCCATCCAGCAGCGAGAGTTCAGATAGAGAGAGCCCATAAAGCAGCGGGAGTTCAGAGCGAGAGAGCCCATAAAGCAGCGAGAGTTCAGAGAGAGAGAGCCCATAAAGCAGCGGGAGTTCAGAGAAAGAGAGAGCCCATACAGCTGCGAGAGTTCAGAGAGAGAGAGCCCATAAAGCAACGGGAGTTCAGAGAGAGAGAGCCCATAAAGCAGCGGGAGTTCAGAGAGAGAGAGCCCATAAAGCAGCGGGAGTTCAGAGAAAGAGAGAGCCCATACAGCTGCAAGAGTTCAGAGAGAGAGAGCCCATAAAGCAACGGGAGTTCCGAGAGAGAGAGCCCATAAAGCAGCGGGAGTTCAGAGAAAGAGACCCCCAATACAGCTGCGAGAGTTCAGAGAGAGAGAGCCCATGAAGCAGCGGGAGTTCAGAGAGAGAGAGCCCATAAAGCAGCGGGAGTTCAGAGAAAGAGAGAGCCCATACAGCTGCGAGAGTTCAGAGAGAGAGAGCCCATAAAGCAACGGGAGTTCAGAGAGAGAGAGCCCATAAAGCAACGGGAGTTCAGAGAGAGAGAGCCCATAAAGCAGCGGGAGTTCAGAGAGAGAGAGCCCATAAAGCAGCGGGAGTTCAGAGAGAGAGAGCCCATAAAGCATCGGGAGTTCAGAGAAAGAGAGAGCCCATAAAGCAGCGAGAGTTCAGAGAGAGAGAGCCCATAAAGCAGCGGGAGTTCAGAGAGAGAGCGCCCATAAAGCAGCAGAAGTTCAGAGAGCCCATAAAGCAGCTTGGGTTCAGAGAGAGAGAGAGAGAGCCCATAATTTCATATAATTTACAGTGCAGAAGGAGGCCATTTGGCCCATCAAGTCTGCACCGGCTCTTGGAAAGAGCACCCTACACAAGGTCAACACCTCCACCCTATCCCCCATAACCCATTACCCCACCCAACACTAAAGCAATTTTGGACACTAAGGGCAATTTATCATGGCCAATCCACCTAACCTGCACATCTTTTGGACTGTGGGAGGAAACCGGAGCACCCAGAGGAAACCCACGCACACACGGGGAGGATGTGCAGACTCCGCACAGACAGTGACCCAAGCCGGGATCGAACCTGGGACCCTGGAGCTGTGAAGCAATTGTGCTATCCACAATGCTACCGTGCTGTCCAGCGGGAGTTCAGAGAGAGAGAGCCCATATAGCTGCGTGGGTTCAGAGAGAGAGCCCATCAAGCAGTGTTGGTTGAGAGAGAGAGAGAGCCCATAAAGCAGCGGGAGTTCCGAGAAAGAGAGAGCCCATACAGCTGCGAGAGTTTAGAGAGAGAGAGAGCCCATAAAGCAACGGGAGTTCAGAGAGCGAGAGCCCATAAAGCAGCGGGAGTTCAGAGAGAGAGAGCCCATAAAGCAGCGGGAGTTCAGAGAAAGAGAGAGCCCATACAGCTGCGAGAGTTCAGAGAGAGAGAGCCCATAAAGCAACGGGAGTTCCGAGAGAGAGTTCCCATAAAGCAGCGGGAGTTCAGAGAAAGAGACCCCCATACAGCTGCGAGAGTTCAGAGAGAGAGAGCCCATACAGCAGTGGGAGTTTAGATAGAGAGAAAGAGAGAGCCCATAAACCAGCGGGAGTTCAGAGAGGAAGAGCCCATAAAGCAGCGGGAGTTCAGAGATAGAGAGCCCATAAAGCAGCGGGAGTTCAGAGAGAGAGAGCCCATAAAGCAGCGGGAGTTCAGAGAAAGAGAGAGCCCATAAAGCAGCGGGAGTTTAGATAGAGAGAGAGAGAGAGCCCATAAAGCAGCGGGCGTTCAGAGAGAGAGAGCCCATAAGCAGCGGGAGTTCAGAGAGAGAGAGAGCCCATAAAGCAACGGGATGGTGCAGGCGGGAGGGATTCAGATATCTGGATAACTGGGGCTCTTTCGGCGGAAGGTGGGACCGCTACAGACAGGATGGTCTACATCTGAACCTGAGGGGCACAAATATCCTGGGGGGGAGATTTGTTAGTGCTCTTTGGGGGGGGGTTGAAACTAATGCAGCACGGGCATGGGAACCTGGATTGTAGTTTTAGGGTAAGGGAGAATGAGAGTATAGAGGTCAGGAGCACAGATTTGACGTCGCAGGAGGGGGCCAGTGTTCAGGTAGGTGGTTTGACGTGTGTCTACTTCAATGCCAGGAGTATACAAAATAAGGTTGGGGAACTGTCAGCATGGGTTGGTACCTGGGACTTCGATGTTGTGGCCATTTCGGAGACATGGATAGAGCAGGGACAGGAATGGATGTTGCAGGTTCCGGGGTTTAGTTGTTTTAGTAAGCTCAGAGAAGGAGGCAAAAGAGGGGGAGGTGTGGCGCTGCTAGTCAAGAGCAGTATTACGGTGGCGGAGAGGATGCTAGATGGGGACTCATCTTCCGAGGTAATATGGGCTGAGGTTAGAAACAGGAAAGGAGAGGTCACCCTGTTGGGAGTCTTCTATAGGCCTCCAAATAGCTCTAGGGATGTAGAGGAAAGGATGGCGAGGATCATCCTGGATAAGAGCGAAAGTAACAGGGTAGTTATTATGGGAGACTTTAACTTTCCAAATATTGACTGGAAAAGATATAGTTCGAGTACATTAGATGGGTCGTTTTTTGTACAGTGTGTGCAGGAGGGTTTCCTGACACAATATGTTGACAGGCCAACAAGAGGCGAGGCCACGTTGGATTTGGTTTTGGGTAATGAACCAGGCCAGGTGTTGGATTTGGAGGTAGGAGAGCACTTTGGGGACAGTGGCCACAATTCGGTGACATTTACGTTAATGATGGAAAGGGATAAGTATACACCGCAGGGCAAGAGTTATAGCTGGGGGAAGGGCAATTATGATGCCATTAGACGTGACTTGGGGGGGATAAGGTGGAGAAGTCGGCTGCAAGTGTTGGGCACACTGGATAAGTGGAGCTTGTTCAAGGATCAGCTACTGCGTGTTCTTGATAAGTATGTACCGGTCAGGCAAGGAGGAAGGCGTCGAGCGTGGGAACCGTGGTTTACCAAAGAAGTGGAATCTCTTGTTAAGAGGAAGAAGGAGGCCTATGTGAAGGTGAGGTGTGAAGTTTCAGTTGGGGCGATGGATAGTTACAAGGTAGCGAGGAAGGATCTAAAGAGAGAGCTAAGACGAGCAAGGAGGGGACATGAGAAGTATTTGGCAGGTAGGATCAAGGAAAACCCAAAAGCTTTCTATAGGTATGTCAGGAATAAGCGAATGACTAGGGAAAGAGTAGGACCAGTCAAGGACAGGGATGGGAAGTTGTGTGTGGAGTCTGAAGAGATAGGCGAGATACTAAATGAATATTTTTCATCAGTATTCACTCAGGAAAAAGATAATGTTGTGGAGGAGAATGCTGAGCTCCAGGTAAATAGATTAGATGGCATTGAGGTACGTAGAAGTCCCAGGGAAGAGGTGTTGGCAATTCTGGACAGGCTGAAAATAGATAAGTCCCTGGGACCTGATGGGATTTATCCTAGGATTCTCTGGGAGGCCAGGGAAGAGATTGCTGGACATTTGGCTTTGATTTTTATGTCATCATTGGCTCCAGGAATAGTGCCAGAGGACTGGAGAATAGCAAATGTGGTCCCTTTGTTCAAAAAGGGGAGCAGAGACAACCCCGGCAACTATAGACCGGTGAGCCTCACGTCTGTAGTGGGTAAAGTCTTGGAGGGGATTATAAGAGACAAGATTTATAATCATCTAGATAGGAATAATATGATCAGGGATAGTCAGCATGGCTTTGTGAAGGGTAGGTCATGCCTCACAAACCTTATCGAGTTCTTTGAGAAGGTGACTGAACAGGTAGACGAGGGTAGAGCAGTTGATGTGGTGTATATGGATTTCAGCAAAGCGTTTGATAAGGTTCCCCACGGTAGGCTATTGCAGAAAATACGGAGGCTGGGGATTGAGGGTGATTTAGAGATGTGGATCAGAAATTGGCTAGCTGAAAGAAGACAGAGGGTGGTGGTTGATGGGAAATGTTCAGAATGGAGTTCAGTTACAAGTGGAGTACCACAAGGATCTGTTCTGGGGCCGTTGCTGTTTGTCATTTTTATCAATGGCCTAGAGGAAGGCGCAGAAGGGTGGGTGAGTAAATTTGCAGACGATACTAAAGTCGGTGGTGTTGTCGATAGTGTGGAAGGATGTAGCAGGTTACAGAGGGATATAGATAAGCTGCAGAGCTGGGCTGAGAGGTGGCAAATGGAGTTTAATGTAGAGAAGTGTGAGGTGATTCTCTTTGGAAGGAATAACAGGAATGCGGAATATTTGGCTAATGGTAAAGTTCTTGGAAGTGTGGATGAGCAGAGGGATCTAGGTGTCCATGTACATAGATCCCTGGAAGTTGCCACCCAGGTTGATAGGGTTGTGAAGAAGGCCTATGGAGTGTTGGCCTTTATTGGTAGAGGGATTGAGTTCCGGAGTCAGGAGGTCATGTTGCAGCTGTACAGAACTCTGGTACGGCCGCATTTGGAGTATTGCGTACAGTTCTGGTCACCGCATTTTCGGAAGGACGTGGAGGCTTTGGAGCGGGTGCAGAGGTGATTTACCAGGATGTTGCCTGGTATGGAGGGAAAATCTTATGAGGAAAGGCCGATGGACTTGAGGTTGTTTTCGTTGGAGAGAAGAAGGTTAAGAGGAGACTTAATAGAGGCATACAAAATGATCAGGGGGTTCGATAGGGTGGACAGTGAGAGCCTTCTCCCGCGGATGGAAATGGCTGGCACGAGGGGACATAGCTTTAAACTGAGGGGTAATAGATATAGGACAGAGGTCAGAGGTAGGTTCTTTACGCAAAGAGTAGTGAGGCCGTGGAATGCTCCTCCTGCTACAGTAGTGAACTCGCCAACATTGAGGGCATTTAAAAGTTTATTAGATAAACATATGGATGATAATGGCATAGTGTAGGTTAGATGGCTTTTGTTTCGGTGCAACATCGTGGGCCGAAGGGCCTGTACTGCGCTGTATCGTTCTATGTTCTATGTTCTAAAGCAGCGGGTGTTTAGATAGAGAGAGCCCATATAGCAGTGTGGGTTCAGAAAGAGAGAGCCCATAAAGTAGCGGGTGTTAAGAGAGAGAGTGCCTATAAAGCAGCGGGAGTTCAGAGAGAGAGAGCCCATAAAGCAGCAGGAGTTCAGAGAGAGAGAGCCCATAAAGCAGCGAGAGTTCAGAGAGAGAGAGAGAGAGCCCATAAAGCAGCGGGAGTTCAGAGAGAGAGAGCTCATAAAGCAGCGAGAGTTCAGAGAGAGAGAGCCCATAAAGCAGTGGGGGTTCAGAGAGAGAGAGCCCATAAAGCAGCGTGGGTTCAGAGAGAGAGAGAGAGATAGAGACCATAAAGCAGCGGGAGTTCAGAGAGAGAGCCCATAAAGCAGGGGGAGTTCAGAGAGAGCCCATAAAGCAGCAGGAGTTCAGAGAGGGAGAGGCCATAAAGCAGCAGGAGTTCAGAGAGAGAGCCCATAAAGCTGCGTGGGTTCAGAGAGAGAGAGAGCCCATAAAGCAGCGGGAGTTCAGAGATAGAGATCCCATAAAGCAGCGGGAGTTCAATGAGAGAGAGAGCCTATAATGCAGCGGGAGTTCAGAGATAGAGAGCCCATTGTAGCACCATCGATCACACACGAGGCGAGATGTAGAGAACTTCAATCGAGGCTTTATTGAGCAGACTTGTTCAGACTTGTTCCCCAGCAGCTCAGTCACAGAATGCAGCTTCTACCCCGCCTATCTGGGTGGAGCCCAGTAGGCGGCAGATCCAATCGGGACCCAGCATCTGTCCTCCAATAGCTCCTCGGCATTCCTGGTGTACCGTATTAACCCTAATACATACCACCACATTCTCCCCTTGTTAAAAAGGAACCCGGCGGGGTGGTGGGTTGTATGGTGGTAGGGGTTTACAGGGTCGGTGCCTTAACCATTGAACTATATACAATCATGCCGCTTTTACTGGGCCACTGAATTATTCACATTTTACCCGATTTGCAGCGTTAACTATTTACAACAATGCCGCTTTACTGGACCACTGAATTATATACATCTTAAGTCGACTCGATGAGTCGAGATGGTGCTCTGGTCGCCCTCTCCGATCGTCTCAGCCCGGGTGGTGGTGGTGGTGCTGGCTCGGGTCCGGTCGACTCTGGGAGCATCGCGCTGTCCCTCTCTGCTTCCTTACTCCTGGGCGGGCCTGGGAGGAGGACCGATCCCCCCGGGAAGGGGGTGGCTGTGGGGTGCACTGGCAGGAGTGAGGGGGTGGTGATTGGTGTTGGGGGGGTGTGGGGAGCTCCGGCGGGCGCCAGGTCCCGCAGAGAGACCGTGTCCTGTCGGCCGTCTGGGAACGCCACGTAGGCGTACTGTGGGTTGGCGTGGAGGAGATGTACCTTTTCCACCAGTGGGTCTGATTTGTGCGCCCGCACATGTTTCCGGAGCAGAATGGGTTCCGGGGCTGCCAGCCAGGTCGGAAGTGACGTTCCAGAAGCGGACTTCCTAGGGAAGACAAGGAGGCGCTCGTGCAGCGTTTGGTTCGTGGTGGTACACAGCAGGGACCGGATAGAATGAAGGGCATCCGGGAGGACTTTCTTCCAGCGGGAAGTTGGGAGACTCCTAGACCGTAGGGCCAGTAGGACGGTCTTCCAGACCGTTCCGTTCTACCTCTCTACCTGCCCGTTCCCCCGGGGGTTGTAGCTGGTCGTCCTGCTCGAGGCTATGCCCTTGCTGAGCAGGAATTGACGCAGCTCGTCACTCATGAAGGAGGACCCCCATCGCTATGGATGTAGGCGGGATAACCGAACAGGGTAAAGATGGTGCAGAGGGCTTTAATAACCGTGGCCACGTTCATGTCGGGGCAGGGGATCGCGAAGGGGAAACGGGAGTATTCGTCAACGATGTTAAGAAAGTACGTGTTGCGATCGGTGGAGGGGAGGGGGCCTTTGAAATCCAGACTGAGGCGTTCAAAGGGACGGGAAGCCTTTATCAGGTGCGCTCTATCTGGCCATTAAAAAATGCGGTTTGCATTCTGCGCAGCTTTGGCAGTTCCTGGTGACTGTTCGGACCTCCTCGACGGAGTACGGGAGGTTGCGGGCCTTTATAAAGTGGTAGAAGCGAGTGACCCCTGGGTGGCAGAGGTCCTCGTGGAGGGCTTGGAGGCGGTCCACTTGTGCAGCACGGTAGCCTTGTGGATAGCACAATTGCTTCACAGCTCCAGGGTCCCAGATTCGATTCCAGCTTGGGTCACTGTCTGTGCGGAGTCTGCACATCCTCCCCGTGTGTGCGTGGGTTTCCTCCGGGTGCTCCGGTTTCCTCCCACAGTCCAAAGATGTGCAGGTTAGGTGGATTGGCCATGATAAATTGCCCTTAGTGTCCAAAATTGCCCTTAGTGTTGGGTGGGGTTATGGGGATAGGGTGCCGGTGTTGACCTTGGGTAGGGTGCTCGTTCCAAGAGCCGGTGCAGACTCGATGGGCCGAATGGCCTCCTTCTGCACTGTAAATTCTATGATAATCTATGATGATAGTTGTAGGTGGAGAGTTCGATCCTCCACCTCAGGATCTTGTCGTTCTTTATCTTGCCCCGCTGTGCATTATCGGACATGAAGGCTACCGACCATTGGTCAGTGAGGAGAGTGAATCTCCTACCGGCCAGGTAATGCCTCCAATGTCGCACAGCTTCCACTATGGCTTGGGCCTCCTTTTCTACTGAGGAGTGGCGAATTTCTGAAGCGTGGAGGGTCCGGGAGAAAAAGGCCACGGGTCTGCCCGCTTGGTTGAGAGTGGCCGCCAGAGCTACGTCGGAGGCGTCGCTCTCGACCTGGAAGGGGAGGGACTCGTCGATGGCGCACATCGTGGCCTTTGCGATATCCGCTTTGATGCAGCTGAAGGCCTGGCGGGCCTCTGTCGACGGGAAAAGTAGTGGACTGGATTAGTGGGCGGGCCTTGTCTGCGTACTGGGGGTCCCACTGGGCGTAATAAGAAAAGAAGCCCAGGCAGCGTTTCAGGGCTTTGGCACAGTGGGGAAGAGGGAACTCCATGAGGGGGCGCATGCGTTCAGGGTCAGGGCCTATCACGCCATTACGCACTACGTAGCCCAAGGTCGGTGCTAAACACGCATTTTTCCTCATTGTAGGTGAGGTTGAGGGCATTAGCGGTCTGGAGGAATTTGCGGAGGTTGGCGTCGTGGTCCTGCTGGTCGTGGCCGCAGATGGTGACGTTGTCGAGGTACGGGAACGTGGCCCGTAAACCGTGCTGGTCAACCATTCGGTCCATCTCCCGTTGGAAGACCGAGACTCCGTTCGTGACGCCGAATGGAACCCTTAGGAAGTGGTATAGCCGCCCGTCTGCTTCGAAGGCAGTGTACTTGCGGTCACCGGGGCGAATGGGGAGCTGGTGGTAGGTGGACTTAAGGTCCACGGTGGAGAAGACCTTGTACTGTGCAATCCGATTGACCATGTCGGATATGCGGGGAAGAGGGTACGCATCTAGCTGTGTGTACCTGTTGATGGTCTGACTGTAGTCTACGACCATCCTATGCTTCTCCCCTGTCTTCACTACTACCACCTGAGCTCTCCAGGGACTATTGCTGGCCTGGATTATGCCTTCCTTCAGCAGCCGCTGGACTTCGGACCTGATAAACGTCCAGTCCTGGGTGCTGTACCGCCTGCTCCTAGTGGCGACGGGTTTGCAATCCGGGGTGAGGTTTGCAAACAAGGAGGGCGATTCGACCTTGAGTGTCGCGAGGCCGCAGATAGTCAGTGGCCGCCAAATTTAAATGTTAAGCTCTGGAAGTTGCATTAGACATCCGACCCCAGGAGAGTGGGAGCGCAGAGATGGGGGAGGACATACAGCCAGTAATTTTTGAACTCTCTCCCCTGCACCGTTAGGTTTGCGATGCAGAACCCTTTGATTGCAACGGAATGGGATCGCGCCGGCAGGAAAATTTTTTGGGTGCTTGGCCGAATTACCAGGGAACAGCATCATACCGTGTCCGGATGAATAAAACTCTCCGTGCTCCCCGAGTCGATCAAACACGGCGTCTCGTGCCAGTTCACCATCACCTTTTTCGTTGTCGTCTGGAGCGTCCGGGGCCGCGACTGGTCGAGGGTCACCAATGCCAAACGTGGTTGGTGCATCAGATCGTTGTCTTCAGGCAGTGTGAAGCCGTCCACGCTGGGGTCCTTGCCTGTCAGCCAAGGTGGCGGCGTCCATGGATCGCACGCTGCCAGGGGTGGACAAAATGGCCGCTCCCATGGGTCACACGCGGCCCGTGGGTAGGAAGATGGCGGCGCCCGTCTCCCCCTCGTGGTGTCCGGGGTCCAAAATGGCGGCGCCCGTTGGCCGCCCGTGGGTCGCTGGGGGGGGGGGGGGTTGAGCCCGTGGTCCCGTTTGTTCCCCGGAGATAGCGGCGACCCCACGGGACTGGCACACCGCTGCGTAGTGCCCCTTTTTGCCGCAGCTTTACAGGTGGCCGAGCGGGCCGGGCAGCGCTGGCGGGGGTGTTTCGGCTGCCTGCAAAAGTAGCAGCGGGGCCCCCCACGGGAGGTCTGGGATTCTGGCCGCGTACGCTTGTGGAGGGGTGGGGGGTGCCGGGGGGTCGGTCGCGGCAGGGTCCATGGAGCCCAAGGGGCTGTAGTGCGGTCGGGGGCATAGGTGCGGGCTCTTTGGGAGGCCACGTTGAGGGAGGCTGCAAGGGCCCATGCCTCTGAGTCCGAGAGAGTCTTTCTCTAAAAGTCTCTGGCGAATTTGCGACGATGCCAAACCTGCTACGTAAGCGTCTCTGATCAGGAGGTCCGTATGTTCATTCGCCGTTACCGCTGGGCAGTCACAGTTTCTTCCCAGGATCGTCAGCGCGTTGAAGAATTCGTCCAGCGATTCCCCGGGGATTTGTCGTCTCGTCGCGAGCTGGTATCGTGCGTAGACCTGGTTGACGGGCCTAATGTAGGTCTGTTTCAGCAAGTTGATCGCCGCTGGGAATTCTTCCTCATCCTCGATGTGTGCGTAGATTTCGGGACTCACTCTGGAATGCAGGACCTTCAGCTTCTGGTCTTCCGTTGGTCTGCCGGGGGCCGTTCGGAGGTACCCCTCAAAGCACGCCAGTCAGTGTTTAAACGCCAATGTTGCGTTAGCTGCTTGGGGGCCGATTCGCAGGCACTCCGGGGCGATCCGGAGCTCCATATTCCTTTATAAGTCTGCTCAATAAATTGTAGCACCATCGATCACACACGAGGCGAGACGTAGAGAACTTCAATCGAGGCTTTATTGAGCAGACTTGTTCCCCAGCAGCTCAGTCACAGAATGCAGCTGCGGGGAGTAAACCGGGTTCTTATACCCCGCCTATCTGGGTGGAGCCCAGTAGGCGGCATATCAAAACGGGACCCAGCCTCTGTCCTCCAATAGCTCCTCGGCATTCATGGTGTACCTTAATACCCCTAATACATACCACCACACCCATAAAGCAGCGGGGGTTCTGCGAGAGAGAGAGCCCAAAAAGCAACGGCAGTTCAGAGAGAGAGAGCCCATAAAGCAGCGGCAGTTCAGAGAGAGAGAGAGCCCATAAAGCAGCGGGAGTTCAGAGAGAGAGAGACCACAAAGCAGCGGGAGTTCAGAGAGAGAGAGCCCATAAAGCAGCGGCAGTTCAGAGAGAGAGAGCCCATAAAGCAGCGGCAGTTCAGAGAGAGAGAGAGCCCATAAAGCAGCGGGAGTTCAGAGAGAGAGAGACCACAAAGCAGCGGGAGGGGAAATTATACTGCTATTAGATAGCAGCTGAGGAGCAGAAAGTGGGAACAATTGTTCTTGGGGAAATGCACAGTAGTAATGTGGAGATTGTTTAAGGAGCACTTGCTGCGATTGCTGAATTGTTTTGTCCCACTGAGACGAGGAAGGAATGGTAAGGTGAAGGAGCCTTGGATGACAAGAGAAGTGGAGCTTCTAGTCAAGAGGAAGAAGGAAGCTTACGTAAGGTTGAGGAAGCAAGGGTCTGACTCGGCTCTAGAGGGTTCCAAGGTAGCCAGGAAGGAACTCAAAAATGGACTGAGGAGAGCTAGAAAAGGGCATGAAAAAGCCCTGGCGGGAAGGATTAGGGAAAACCGCAAGGCGTTCTACACTTATGTGACAAATAAGAGGCTGATCAGGGATAGTGGAGGGAACTTGTGCCTCGAGTCTGGAGAGATGGGGGAGGCCCTAAATGAATACTTTGCTTCAGTATTCACTAGAGAGAGGGACCTTGTTTCCCATGAGAACTGTGTGAACCAGGTTAATAGACTTGAACAGGTTGATATTAAGAAGGAGGATGTGCTGGAGATTTTGAAAAGCATCAGGATAGATAAGTCCCCTGGGCCTGACGGGATATATCCAAGGTTACTATGGGAAGCGAGGGAGGAGATTGCTGCGCCGTTGGCGATGATCTTTGCGTCCTCACTCTCCACTGGAGTAGTACCGGATGATTGGAGGGAGGCAAATGTTGTTCCCCTATTCAAGAAAGGGAATAGGGAAATCCCTGGGAATTACAGACCCACCAGTCTCACATCTGTGGTGAGCAAAATATTGGAAAGGATTCTGAGAGATAGGATTTATGATTATTTAGAAAAACATAGTTTGATTAAAGATAGTCAGCATGGCTTTGTGAGGGGCAGGTCATGCCTCACAAGCCTCATTGAATTCTTTGAGGATATGACGAGACACATTGATGAAGGTCGGGCAGTGGATGTGGTGCATATGGATTTCAGTAAGGCATTTGATAAGGTTCCCCATAGTAGGCTCATTCAGAAAGTTAGGGGGCATGGGATACAGGGAAATTTGGCTGTCTGGATACAGAATTGGCTGGCCGGAAGAAGACAGCGAGTGGTAGTAGATGGAATGTATTCCGCCTGTAAGTTGGTGACCAGTGGTGTCCCGCAAGGATCTGTTCTGGGACCTCTGCTCTTTGTGGTTTTCATAAATGACTTGGATGAGGAAGTGGAAGGGTGGGTTAGCAAGTTTGTCGATGGTACAAAGGTTGGTGGAGTTGTAGATAGTGTTGATGGTTGTTGCAGGTTACATCAGGACATTGACAGAATGCAGAGCTGGGCTGAGAAGTGGCAGATGGAGTTCAACCTTGATAAATGTGAAGTGATTCATTTTGGAAGGTCGAATTTGAATGCTGAATACAGGGTTAATGCAGGATTCTTGGAAGTGTGGAGGAACAGAGGGATCTTGGGGTCCACGTACATAGATCCCTCAAAGTTGCCACCCAGGTTGATAGGGTTGTTAAGAAGGCATATGGTGTGTTGGCTTTCATTAACAGGGGGATTGAGTTTAAGAGCCGTGAGGTTTTGCTGCAGCTTTATAAAACCCTAGTTGGACCACACTTGGAATATTGTGTCCAGTTCTGGTCGCCTCATTATAGGAAGGATGTGAATGCTTTGGAGAGGGTGCAGAGGAGATTTACCAGGATGCTGCCCAGACTGGAGGGCATGTCTTGTGAAGAAAGGTTGAGGGAGCTTGAGCTTTTCTCACTGGAGCGAAGAAGGCAGAGAGGTGACTTGATAGACGTGTACAAGGTGATGAGAGGCATAGATAGAGTGGGTAGCCAGAGACTTTCCCCCAGGTTGGAAATGGCTGTCACGAGGGGACATAATTTTAAGGTGATTGGAGGAAGGTATAGGGGAGATGTCAGAGGTAGGTTATTTACACAAAGAGTGGTGGGTGTGTGGAATGCACTGCCAGCAGAGGTGGAGTCAGATTCATTTGAGACATTTAAGCAACCCTTGGACAGGCACATGGACAGCAGTAAAGTGATGGGGTGTCGGTTAGGTTGATCTTCGATTAGGATAAGTGGTCGGCACAACATCATGGGCCGGCACAACATTGTGGGACGAAGGGCCTGTACTGTGCTGTACTGTTCTATGTTCTATAACTCCAGGAGTTCAAGGAGGCCATCAAAGCAGAGATGAGGGCAACAGTCAAGGTGATGGTGGCAGAGGCGCTGATCACCCTGCAGGCGGTCCTGGAAAAGGTGGATGGACAGCTGGAGACCCAGGACGCAACCATAACACAGCTGGAGAAAGCTCGACTAACCAAAGCGACCAGATCGCCACATTAGAAACGGAGATGTCAGAGGTAGGTTCTTTACACAGAGAGTGGTGGGTGTGTGGAATGCACCGCCAGCAGAGGTAGTGGAGTCAGAGTCATTAGGGACATTTAAGCGACTCTTGGACAGGCACATGGACAGCAGTAAATTGAAGGGTGTCGGTTAGATTGATCTTAGATTAGGATAAATGGTCGGCACAACATCGTGGGCTGAAGGGCCTGTACTGTTCGACTGTTCTATGTTCTAATTGTGCTGACAACCATTTTAAGATTGTCAGTCAGGTTCGCAGTGTGGCGCATTTGCGTATACTCGAAGTTACATGTATTAATAACGAGGGCCATGTTCTTTGCTGACAGAAAGGACATGTACACAAATTAATAATAATCTTTATTATTGTCACAAGTAGGTTTACATTAATACTGCAATGAAGTTACTGTGAAAAGCCCTTAGTCTTCACATTTCGGTACCTGTTCGGGTACACAGAGGGAGAATTCAGAATGTCCAATTCACCTAATAGCATGTCTTTCTGGACTTTTGGGAGGAAACCGGAGCACCCGGAAGAAACCCACGTAGACACAGAGAGAACGTGTCTGCACAGACAGTAACCCAAGCGGGAATCGAATCTGGGACTCTGGCGCTGTGAAGCAACAGTGCTAACAATTGTGCTACCGTGCCGCCCTTTGTGCCTGTTTCAGCTAAACAAATAAGTGACAGCTACTTGCTGACTCATTCCTCACGGCAATGCCTTGATCAATCATGGTCAAGCTGCCTTGTTTAAATTTCAAACAGTGCTTGCCAGTTATATTATACTTGCCAGTGGTATTATAGGTATTATAGTACCTGAGAGGCTGAAGTACCATTGGTAGAACCTATATGCTTGCTATTGGCTAGAGTATATAATAGCTCCGCCCTGATAGGCGGGGTATTGTAGCCACCTGGGTTGGCCACTTCCCAACTTAAAATGGAGAACCGCAAAGGCTGAAGGGAAATTCAGCCAACACAGGCAAAGACTAGCAAATACAGAAATCATGTGTATTGAAACCTGTAAAAAACCAGACAGCACTGAAACCAGCAGCCATCTGCACAGTAATGAGCAATTCCAAGGCACTATTGCAACAGTTGAGGTGAATAAAGCCAAGCCAGACTCCTCGGCGCCAGCAGGAGCCAAGACAAAGGAAGGCCAATGGACATTTAGGGACCACCCAGCGATCAGGGAACAACTCCAGTATTGGAGAAATCGATCCAAGTGATCGGATCGCAGTCCAATCACTTGGAACCAGGTACGGGGTCCGCCCCGAAGGGCGGGAAGCCCCTGGGGACTATAAAGTAAAGCCCCCAAGTTCAAATCGTCCTTCTTGGCAGGGTCACTCAACAACGCGAAGCAACCCCTGAGAGTGAACTGTCCAGCGGCCATGCCAACCAAGTAAGTCTCAAGTCAATGCTCGCTACGAGATAGGCGCTCCTAGCTCCAAGTCCATACCAGCTTTTGAATCCTGCAGACTCAGGACCTGAACGAAAGGCCATTTGTTCCCCTGACCTGGTGGGCAGTCCAAAGCTAAGTATAGGCCTTTTAGTGATAGGAATAGTCTAGAAAGTAGAGTTAATGCATGAGTAGTGATTTACTGTGTATAATAAATGTGTTTTGATTTGAATCTTACTAATTGGTGTGTTGAGTTATTGATCATTACTTGAACTTGAATCTCGTGGCGGTATCATAAAGATACCTGGCGACTCTAGAGCAAAGGTTATAAAACAGAGCCAATTGAACCAACCAAAAGTTAGCAACAGTATAAGAACCCGTGCCGTCCCAGCAGCCGTCATTCTGTACCTGAGCTGCTGGGGGAAACATCCAGCTTATTAAAGCCTTCAGTTGGACTACAACCTCGTTTTAGTGGTCATTGATCGTGCATCAATTTAATAAGCTAGATTTTAAGAAGAAAGGATGGAGCTCCGAATCAAGCCGGAGTGTCTACAACTTAGCCTACAACAACGCGGCGAACTCAGCGGCAATCTTCAAGCACTGGCTGGCGTGCTTTAAAGGGTATCTCGAGACGGCAGAAAACGCACCCATGGGAGAGCAGAAACTGCACGACCTGCACTCAAGGGTGAGTCCGGAGATCTACACCCTCATCGAGGAAGCGGAAGACTTCGATGCAGCAATCTAGCTGCTAAAGGGACACTATGTTCGCCCGATAAACCAGGTCTACGCCCGGCATCTGCTTGCAACAAGATGGCATACCCCTGGGGAATCATTGGAGGAATTCTACCGTGCACTCCTGGCGCTGGGAAGAAGCTGCGGCTGCCCGCAAGTTTCGGCGAGCGAACACACGGAACTCTTAGTCCGGGAAGCTTTCGTGGCAGGTATGCTTTCATCACAAATCCGCCAGCCCCTGTTAGAAAAGGACACCCTGGGTCTTAGGGAGGCATGGGCCCTTGCAGGCTCCCTGGACGTGGCCTCCAGGAACGCCCACGCCTACGTTCCTGACCGCGCGGCAGCCTCCTGGGCAGCGTGGAACCCCGCAGCGGCCGACCCAGAGACTTCCCCCCCCCCCCCGTCCCCCCGCAGGCTTGCAAGGCGGCCTGCCAACCCCGAGGGGCCCCGCTGCTATTTTTGCGGGCAGGCCAAGCACCCCCTACAGCGCTGCCCGGCCCGCGCATCCACCTGCAGGGGATGCGGCAAAAAGGGCCATTTCGTGCGGGTATGACAGGCCCGAGCGGTGGCCGCGGACCTCCACCACAGGCCCAGTGTGGCCAGCGGTCGCCGCCACCCCCATATCCCAGGGCCACGTGCGGACCCCGGGCGCCGCCATCTTGTTCCACGGACGCCACGCTTGAGGGATGAGCGCCGCCATTTTGTGCAGCCCCGGCCATGTGCGACCGATGGGAGACGCCATCTTGGATGAACCCCCAGGACCCCAGCTCGGCCGACCACACACTGCCTGAACAGAATTCCCAACTACTGCGACTGGCCTCGGTGACTCTGGATGAATCTCGACCTCGAACACACTCAACCGCTACGACGACCATTTTCATCAACGGGCACGAGACGTCCTGCTTAATTGTCTCTGGGAGCACGGAGAGCTTCATACACCCCGACACGGTAAGGCGCTGTTCCCTCCTCATCCACCCTGTTAATCAAAAAATCTCACTGGCCTCTGGTTCCCACTCAGTGGAGATAAAGGGGTTTTGTTTAGCAAACCTCACAGTCCAGGGAAAGGAGTTTCAAAATTTCCGTCTCTACGTCCTTCCCCACCTCTGCGCGGCTACACTCCTGGGTTTAGACTTCCAGTGTAACCTTCAAAGACTGACCTTCCAATTCGGCAGTCCTATACCCCCCTCACTGTCTGCGGCCTCGCGACCCTTAAGGTTGACCCGCCTTCCCTGTTTGCGAACCTCACCCCGGATTGCAAACCCGTCGCCCCCAGGAGCAGACGCTACAGTGCCCAGTACCGGATCTTTATTAGGTCAGAGGTTCAAAGGCTACTGAAGGAAGGGGTAATTGAAGCCAGTAACAGCCCCTGGAGAGCTCAAGTAGTGGTGGTAAAGACCGGGGAGAAGCATAGGATGGTCATCGACTACAGTCAGACCATCAGCAGGTTTACGCAATTGTACCCTCTTCCCCCGCATATCCGACCTGGTAAACAGGATCGCGCATTATAAGGTCTTCTCCACGGTGGATCTCAAGTCCGCCTACCACCAGCTCCCCATCCACACTAGTGACCGCAAATAAACTGCCTTCGAGGCAGACGGGCGGCTCTATCACTTCTTAAGGGTTTCCTTTGGTGTCACTAACGGGGTCTCGGCCTTCCAGCGCGAGATGGACCAAATGGTTGGCCGGTACGGTTTACGGGCAACATTCCCGTATCTCGATAATGTCACCATCTGCGGCCACGACCAGCAGAACCACGACACCAACCTCTGGAAATTTCTCCAGACCGCTATAATCCTTAACCTAACATACAATAAGGATAAATGCGTGTTTAGCATCGACCGTCTAGCCATTCTCGGCTACATAGTGCGAAATGGAGTTCGAGGCCCCGACCCTGAACGCATGCTCCCCCTTATGGAGTTCCCCCTCCCTCACTGCTCTAAGGCCCTAAAATGCTGCCTGGTTTTTTTTAGCTACTACGCCCGGTGGGTCCCCAACTAGGCGGACAAGGCCCGTCCCCTGATCCAATCCACAGTTTTCACCCTGTCGATAGAGGCCCGCCAGTCCTTCAGCCGCATCAAAGCAGACATTGCAAAGGTCACGATGCGCGCCATCGACGAGTCCCTCCCCTTCCAGGTTGAGAGCGATGCGTCCGACGTAGTTCTGGCGACAGCCCTCAACCAAGCGGGCAGACCCATGGCCTTCTTCTCTCGTATCCTCCATGCTCCCGAAATCCACCACTCCTCAGTCGAAAATAAGGCCCAGGCCATAGTAGAAGCTGTGCGACGCTGGAGACATTACCTGGCCGGCAGGAGATTCACTCTCCTCACGGACCAACAGTCGGTGGCTTTCATGTTCGATAATGCACAACGGGGCAAGATTAAAAAACGACAAGATCTTGCGGTAGAGGATCGAACTCTCCACCTACAACTACGAGATCTTGTATTGTCCCGGGAAGCTAAACGAGCCTCCTGACGCCCTGTCCCGCGGCACATGTGCCACCGCACAAGTGGACCGCCTCCGAGCCCTCCACGAGGATCTCTGCCACCCGGGGGTCACTCGCTTTTTCCATTTCGTCAATACCCGCAACCTGCCCTACTCCATTGAGGAGGTCAGGACAGCCACCAGGGACTGCCAAATCTGCGCGGAATGCAAACCGCACTTCTACCGGCCAGAGAGGGCGCACTTGATAAAGGCTTCCTGTCCCTTTGAACGCCTCAGCATGGTCTTCAAAGGCCCCCTCCCCTCCACTGACTGCAACACGTACTTCCTGAACGTGATTGACGAGTACTCCCGGTTCCCATTCGCCATCCCCTGCCCCGACATGACCGCCTCCACTGTCATCAAGGCCCTTCATAGCATCTTTGCACTGTTCGGGTTCCCCGCTTACATACACAGCGATAGGAGGTCCTCCTTTATGAGCGACGAACTGTGTCAATTCCTGCTCAGCAAGGGCATCGCCTCGAGCAGGACGACCAGTTACAACCCCCGGGGTAACGGACAGGAAGAGAGGGAGAACGGAACGGTCTGGAAGACCGTCCTACTGGCCCTACGGTCCAGGAACCTCCCAGTTTCCCGCTGGCAAGAAATCCTCCCGGATGCCCTCCACTCCATCCGGTCACTGCTTTGTACGACCACCAATCAGACACCTCACGAATGTCTCCTTGACTTCCCCAGGAAGTCCTCCTCTGGGACCTCGCTCCCGACCTGGCTGGCAGCTCCCGGACCCATCCTGCTCCGAAAACATGTGTGGGCGCACAAGTCGGACCCGTTGGTCGAGAGGGTCCATCGGCTCCATGCTAACCCCCAGTACGTGGCGTACCCCGATGGCCGACAAGATACGGTCTCCCTACAGGACCTGGCGCCCGCCGGAACTCCACGCACATTCCAGCCACCAGTCCCACCCTCCCCTCCACCGCAGCACCTTACAGGAGGATTGGTCCTTCCGCCGCCCCTGCCTAGGCCCCCCCCCACCCACCGACGGCCCCCGCAGGCGCTCCCTCCCCAGGTCAGCCGTTTTCCCCACCAACGCCATCTAGGGGTGACGAAGCGGCCATGGAGATCGAAGCCACGCTCCCGGAGTCACAGACGCCCGAGCCTCCACCGGAGTCACCACCGAGGCTCCGACGATCACAGAGGACGACCAGGGCCCCCGATCGACTGATTGCTTCATTTTAACTGTAATCTGTAAATATAAAACACCGAATGTACATAGCTACCAGACTTGTAAATAGTTACTAAACATTGTACGGAGGTATTACGGTACCTCCATAACTAATTATACCATGTTGTTATGTTTTGTAGTTGCTGGCCACCACCCCCGCCGGACTTTTTTTAACAGGGGATGAATGTGGTATTTTAGGTATCACGGTACCTGAGAGGCTGAAGTACCATTGGTAGAACCGATATGCTTGCTATTGGCTAGAGTGTATAATAGCTCCGCCCTGATAGGTGGGGTATAAGAACCCGTGCCGTCCCAGCAGCCCTCATTCTGTACCTGAGCTGCTGGGGGAAACATCTAGCTTATTAAAGCCTTCAGTTGGACTCCAACCTCGCTTTAGTGGTCATTGATCGTGCATCACACGTCTTTCGGGACTTTTGGGAGGAAACCGGAGCACCCGGAAGAAACCCACGTAGACACGGAGAGAACGTACAGACTCCGCACAGACAGTGACCCAAGCGGGAATTGAACCTGGAACCCTGGCGCTGTGAAGCAACAGTGCTAACAACTGTGCTACCGTGCCGCCCTTTGTGCCTGTTTCAACTGAACAAATAAGTGACGGCTACTTGCTGACTCATTCCTCACGGCAGTGCCTTGATCAATCATGGTCAAGCTGCCTTGTTTAAATTTCAAACAGTGCTTGCCAGTTAAGTGCCAAACAGTGCTTGTTGTGAGTCTGGAACTCTCTGCCTGAAAGGGTGGTGGAGGCAGAGACCCTCATAACATTTAATAAGTATTTAGATGTACATTTGCGATACCAAGGCATAGAAGGCTATGGGCCAAGTGCTGGAAAATGGGATTAGAAAACTTAGGTGGTTGTTTTTGGCTAGTGTTACGACAGGCTGGATAAATGTGCGGTCAGTTCCAGTCTCACAGACCTCGGAGTCCCAACATAAGTGAATTGACCAATAATTTCTGTTTTCTTGAGTTACATTCACTAGATTTTTAAGTAAAACATTAACAAACTGTTCACTTATAACAAGACTAAAAGATGAACACACAAAGGAAATAATTAGAACTATGTTCTACTCGTCTACCTACTCCCAAAACCCTGTACCACCCTCCACCAAGACATAAAATACAGACACCTCTTTTTGGACTGATCTGATTAACACTACACCGGTGTATGCTTCACCCGATGCCGGTGTTTATGTAGTTACATTGTGTACCTTGTGTATTACGTATTTCTTTTCTTTTCATGTACTTAATGATCTGTTGAGCTGCTCGCAGAAAAATACATTTCACTGTACCTCGGTACGCGTGACAATAAACAAAAACCAAATCCAGGTAAGCCGTTTTGGCTGAAAAAATAGAAAGGCAAATTATCGAAATGGAAAGCAGATTATTATCGAAATGGAAATGGGCAGTACGGTAGCATAGTGGTTCGCACAATTGCTTCACAGCTCCAGGGTCCCGGGTTCGATTCCCGGCTATGGCCACTTGTCCGTGTGGAGTTTGCACCTTCTCCCCGTGTGTGCGTGGGTTTCCTCCGGGTGCTCCGGTTTCCTCCCACAGTCCAAAGATGTGCAGGTTAGGTGGATTGGCTGTGCAAAATTGCCCTCAGTGTCCAAAATTGCCCTTAGTGTTGGGTGGGGTTACTGGGTTATGGGGATAGGGTGGAGGTGTGGGCTTGGGTAGGGTGCTCTTTCCAAGAGCCGGTGCAGACTCGATGGGCCGAATGGCCTCCTTCTGCACTGTAAATTCTATGATTCTATGAAATGCGACCCTCTGGGGAATGGATTTATACAATGCTATATACTGATCTTCGACCACTGTAGCGCACAATGACTTACGAGAGAGACGAATAGAGGTGAAGTCGATGAGGCTTTATTAAGCGTGACTTGTTCCCAGCAGTTCAGCAACAGACTGGAGCTGCGGGGAGAAGCCCAGGTTCTTATACTCCGCCTTCAGGGCGGAGCTAGGGATCAACAGCCAACCAGGATCTGGGATCTGTCAGCCAATAGCATCACGGCTTCACAGTCCCACATGACCCCTAATGCATACTACCACAGCCACCAGATGGAGCTTTACACAGGAGATTCAGGTCAATGTAACTCTGACCTCCAATCACGAGATGCAATGTTTTTCCCATTTACCTGATCTTTGTGCAGAAACTCTGGCTGTATTATAAAGAGGGTTCTCAGTTTGGGTTGTTCTCAACCATTCAGACAGAGGATTAAAGAATCACAGACTGGTGGGAAACTGCTTATAATCTTTCATTCCAGAAGTTCCCTTCACAGTTCCGACTGCTGTCTGTCTTTCAAATAGGAGTGCCTTCACAGATCTGACTAGAAACCTTTTAAATCACCTGGCAGAGAGAGAGCAGAGAGGTAGAGGGCAAAATTCTCCGTTATTGGCGCGATGTCCACCGACCGGCGCCAAAAACGGCACAAATCCCACCTGCATCACGCCGCCCCAAACGTCGCTAAGTCTCCGGCCCGGAATGGGCTAGCAGCGACGTGACGCTATCCGCGCTGGCTCACGTGGTTCACGCCGTGACGGCTCAAAAGACGCGCTGCGCCCCCCACCCGTCCAGAAGACCCGACCGGATGGCCGCCCGCCGCTCAGCCCCGAGGTTCCAGTCCCGCGACATTGAGGCGCTCCTGGACGCAGTGGAGCAGAGGAGGGAGGCCCTGTAACCCGGACACGGCCGCAGAGTTGCCCCACGCCACAGCTGGTGTCTGTGGAGGGAGGTGGCAGAGGCCGTCAGCGCTGTGGCCCTGACACCACGGACAGGCACCCAGTGCCACAAGAAGGTGAACAACCTCGTCAGGGCAGCCAGGGTGAGCTCCCCCCTCCCCCATATCCCCCCTCCCCCATATCCCCCATATCCCCCCTCCCCCATATCCCCCCTCCCCCATATCCCCCCTCCCCCATATCCCCCCTCTCCCATATCCTCCCTCCCCCATATCCCCCCTCCAGTCGATTTCAGCGGGAGCGGTGCGCAAGTGATTTCTGGGAGGTAGGTTTATCCTTTTAAAAACACTTACCTTCACAGGAGCAGGCCAGTCGATTTCAGTGGGAGCGGTGCGCAAGTGATTTCTGGGAGGAAAGTTTATCCTTTTAAAAAAATACTTCTTTTCTGTTTTATTTTTTTTGACCCGCGGACTTCTGGGAAGGCCCCCCCCCCCCCCCCCCCCCCCACCCCACCCCAACCAATAAATTCTGGTGGAGAGGAAACCCGAGACACTACACGTGTAGTGTCTCCCACCCGCCCTCCTCCTCTAACCTAATAATAAGACCCATTGGTGTGAGGTAAGTGCCAGATTATATTATTATTATATTATATTATTAGCATTGTGCAGGTCAAGGTTCGGAGGTGGAGGAGCAGTCTCTGTCAGGGAGAGAACCTGAGAACATCTAAGACACTAAGAAGGTAAGTAAGTGATTTTTACTCATTTTTACTTTTATACCTTTTTCAAATTGTGTGTCGGGGGGAAAGGAAGTGACATCACAGAAAAGCTGTGGCCTGAGTGGCTGGTTGGGAATCTACACTAAATTAAAAAAATTAAGCATTGGTAACGAATTAAACATAATTACTGAATTATAATTTAGAGGGGTATCTAAGCCAGAGATCGGAGAGTACTATATTTAGCTTTCGCATTTCTATTAGAAATCTAGTGCTAGGAAACAGATAGTTAACAGTAACTTTAAAAAAAAATATATATATATATTTAAAAAAAATTTTAAACTTTTAATTTTAATTAATTGACGCAATGTCAGTTAGAGGGGTGCAGTGCTCTGACTGTGAGATGTGGCAGGTCCGGGAGGCTTCCAGCATCCCGGATGGCTTCATCTGCAGAAAGTGCACCCAACTGGAGCTCCTCACAGACCGCTTGGTTCAGTTGGAGCAGCATTTGGATGCACTTAGGAGCATGCAGGTGGCGGAAAGCGTCATAGATCGCAGTTATGTAAATGTGGTCACACCCAAGGTGCAGGCAGAGAAATGGGTGACCACCAGAAAGGGCAGGCAGTCAGTGCAGGAATCCCCTGTGGTTGTCCCCCTCTCGAACAGGTATACCCCTTTGGATACTGTCGGGGGGGGGATAGCCTATCAGGGAAAAACAGCAGCAGCCAGAGCTGTGGCACCACGGCTGGCTCTGATGTTCAGAAGGGAGGGTCAAAGCGCAGAAGAGTAATAGTAATAGGGGACTCTATAGTCAGGGGCACAGATAGGCGCTTCTGTGGACGTGAAAGAGACTCCAGGATGGTATGTTGCCTCCCTGGTGCCAGGGTCCAGGATGTCTCCGAACGGGTAGAGGGCATCCTGAAGGGGAAGGGCAAACAGGCAGAGGTCGTTGTACATATTGGTACTAACGACATAGGCAGGAAGGAGCATGAGGGCCTGCAGCAGGAGTTCAGGGAGCTAGGCAGAAAGTTAAAAGACAGGACCTCTAGGGTTGTAATCTCGGGATTACTCCCTGTGCCACGTGCCAGTGAGGCTAGAAATAGGAAGATAGAGCAGCTAAACACGTGGCTAAACAGCTGGTGTAGGAGGGAGGGTTTCCGTTATCTGGACCACTGGGAGCTCTTCCGGGGCAGGTGTGACCTGTATAAGAAGGACGGGTTGCATCTAAACCGGAGAGGCATAAATATCCTGGCCGCGAGGTTTGCTAGTGTCACACGGGAGGGTTTAAACTAGTATGGCAGGGGGATGGGCACGGGAGCAATAGGTCAGAAGGTGAGAGCATTGAGGGAGAACTAGGGAATAGGGACAGTGGGGCTCTGAGGCAGAGCAGACAGGGAGAAGTTGCTGAACACAGCGGGTCTGGTGGCCTGAAGTGCATATGTTTTAATGCAAGAAGTATTACGGGTAGGGAAATGAACTTAGAGCTTGGATTAGTACTTGGAACTATGGTGTTGTTGCCATTACAGAGACCTGGTTGAGGGAAGGGCAGGATTGGCAGCTAAACGTTCCAGGATTTAGATATTTCAGGTGGGATAGAGGGGGATGTAAAAGGAGTGGCTGAGTTGCGCTACTGGTTAGGGAGAATATCACAGCTGTACTGCGGGAGGACACCTCAGAGGGCAATGAGGCTATATGGGTAGAGATCAGGAATAAGAAGGGTGCAGTCACAATGTTGGGGGTTTACTACAGGCCTCCCAACAGCCAGCGGGAGATAGAGGAGCAGATAGGTAGACAGATTTTGGAAAAGAGTAAAAACAAAAGGGTTGTGGTGATGGGAGACTTCAACTTCCCCAATATTGACTGGGACTCACTTAGTGCCGGGGCTTAGACGGGGCGGAGTTTGTAAGGAGCATCCAGGAGGGCGTCTTAAAACAATATGTAGACAGTCCAACTAGGGAAGGGGTGGTACTGTACCTGGTATTGGGGAATGAGCCCGGCCAGGTGGTAGATGTTTCAGTAGGGGAGCATTTCGGGAACAGTGACCACAATTCAGTAAGTTTTAAAGTACTGGTGGACAAGGATAAGAGTGGTCCTAGGATGAATGTGCTAAATTGGGGGAAGGCTAATTATAACAATATTAGGCGGGAACTGAAGAACATAGATTGGGGGCAGATGTTTGAGGGCAAATCAACATCTGACATGTGGGAGGCTTTCAAGTGTCAGTTGAAAGGAATTCAGGACCGGCATGTTCCTGTGAGGAAGAAGGATAAATACGGCAATTTTCGGGAACCTTGGATAACGAGAGATATTGTAGGCTTCGTCAAAAAGAAAAAGGAGGCATTTGTCAGGGCTAAAAGGCTGGGAACAGACAAAGCCTGCGTGGAATATAAGGAAAGTAGGAAGGAACTTAATCAAGGAGTCCGGAGGGCTAGAAGGGGTCACGAAAGGTCATTGGCAAATAGGGTTAAGGAAAATTCCAAGGCTTTTTACACGTACATAAAAAGCAAGAGGGTAGCCAGGGAAAGGGTTGGCCCACTGAAGGATAGGCAAGGGAATCTATGTGTGGAGCCAGAGGAAATGGGCGAGGTACTAAATGAATACTTTGCATCAGTATTCACCAGAGAGAAGAAATTGGTCGATGTTGAGTCTGGAGAAGGGTGTGTAGATAGCCTGGGTCACATTGAGATCCAAAAAGACGAGGTGTTGGGTGTCTTAAAAAATTTTAAGGTAGATAATGTGGTTTACCAAAGAAGTGGAATCTCTTGTTAAGAGGAAGAAGGAGGCCTATGTGAAGATGAGGTGTGAAGTTTCAGTTGGGGCGATGGATAGTTACAAGGTAGCGAGGAAGGATCTAAAGAGAGAGCTAAGACGAGCAAGGAGGGGACATGAGAAGTATTTGGCAGGTAGGATCAAGGAAAACCCAAAAGCTTTCTATAGGTATGTCAGGAATAAGCGAATGACTAGGGAAAGAGTAGGACCAGTCAAGGACAGGGATGGGAAGTTGTGCGTGGAGTCTGAAGAGATAGGAGAGATACTAAATGAATATTTTTCGTCAGTATTCACTCTGGAAAAAGATAATGTTGTGGAAGGGAATGCTGAGACCCAGGCTATTAGAATAGATGGCATTGAGGTACGTAGGGAAGAGGTGTTGGCAATTCTGGACAGGCTGAAAATAGATAAGTCCCCGGGGCCTGATGGGATTTATCCTAGGATTCTCTGGGAAGCCAGGGAAGAGATTGCTGGACCTTTTGATTTTTATGTCATCATTGGCTACAGGAATAGTGCCAGAGGACTGGAGGCTAGCAAATGTGGTCCCTTTGTTCAAAAAGGGGAGCAGAGACAACCCCGGCAACTATAGACCGGTGAGCCTCACGTCTGTAGTGGGTAAAGTCTTGGAGAGGATTACAAGAGACAAGATTTACAATCTTCTAGATAGGAATAATATGATCAGGGATAGTCAGCATGGCTTTGTGAAGGGTAGGTCATGCCTCACAAACCTTATCGAGTTCTTTGAGAAGGTGACTGAACAGGTAGACGAGGGTAGAGCAGTTGATGTGGTGTATATGGATTTCAGTAAAGCGTTTGATAAGGTTCCCCACGGTAGGCTATTGCAGAAAATACGGAGGCTGGGGATTGAGGGTGATTTAGAGATGTGGATCAGAAATTGGCTAGCTGAAAGAAGACGGAGGGTGGTGGTTGATGGGAAATGTTCAGAATGGAGTTCAGTTACAAGTGGCGTACCACAAGGATCTGTTCTGGGGCTGTTTCTCATTTTTATCAATGACCTAGAGGAGGGCGCAGAAGGGTGGGTGAGTAAATTTGCAGACGATAGTAAAGTCGGTGGTGTTGTCGACAGTGTGGAAGGATGTAGCAGGTTACAGGGGGATATAGATAAGCTGCAGAGCTGGGCTGAGAGGTGGCAAATGGAGTTTAATGTAGAGAAGTGTGAGGTGATTCACTTTGGAAGGAATAACAGGAATGCGGAATATTTGGCTAATGGTAAAGTTCTTGGAAGTGTAGATGAACAGAGGGATCTAGGTGTCCATGTACATAGATCCCTGAAAGTTGCCACCCAGGTTGATAGGGTTGTGAAGAAGGCCTATGGAGTGTTGGCCTTTATTGGTAGAGGGATTGAGTTCCGGAGTCAGGAGGTCATGTTGCAGCGGTACAAAACTCTGGTACGACCGCATTTGGAGTATTGCGTACAGTTCTGGTCACCGCATTATAGGAAGGACGTGGAGGCTTTGGAGAGGGTGCAGAGGTGATTTACCAGGATGTTGCCTGGTATGGAGGGAAAATCTTATGAGGAAAGGCCGATGGACTTGAGGTTGTTTTCGTTGGAGAGAAGAAGGTTAAGAGGAGACTTAATAGAGGCATACAAAATGATCAGGGGGTTAGATAGGGTGGACAGTGAGAGCCTTCTCCCGCGGATGGAAATGGCTGGCACGAGGGGACATAGCTTTAAACTGAGGGGTAATAGATATAGGACAGAGGTCAGAGGTAGGTTCTTTACGCATAGAGTAGTGAGGCCGTGGAATGCCCTACCTGCAACAGTAGTGAACTCGCCAACATTGAGGGCATTTAAAAGTTTATTGGATAAACATATGGATGATAATGGCATAGTGTAGGTTAGATGGCTTTTGTTTCGGTGCAACATCGTGGGCCGAAGGGCCTGTGCTGCGCTGTATCGTTCTATGTTCTATGTTCTATAAGTCCCCAGGGCCTGATGGGATCTACCCCTGAAGGAGGCTGGAGAGGAAATTGCTGAGGCCTTGACAGAAATCTTTGGATCCTCACTGTCTTCAGGGGATGTCCCGGAAGACTGGAGAATAGCCAATGTTGTTCCTCTGTTTAAGAAGCGTAGCAAGGATAATCCCGGGAACTACAGGCCGGTGAGCCTTACTTCAGTGGTAAGGAAATTACTGGAGAGAATTCTTCGAGACAGGATCTACTCCCATTTGGAAGCAAATGGACGTATTAGTGAGAGGCAGCACTGTTTTGTGAAGGAAGGTCGTGTCTCACTAACTTGATAGAGTTTTTCGAGGAGGTCACTAAGATGATTGATGCAGGTAGGGCAGTGGATGTTGTCTATATGGACTTCAGTAAGGCCTTTGACAAGGTCCCTCATGATAGACTAGTACAAAAGGTGAAGTCACACGGGATCAGGGGTGAGCTGGCAAGGTGGATACAGAACTGGCTAGGTCATAGAAGGCAGAGAGTAGCAATGGAAGGATGCTTTTCTAATTGGAGGGCTGTGACCAGTGGTGTTCCACAGGGATCAGTGCTGGGACCTTTGCTCTTTGTAGTATATATAAATGATTTGGAGGAAAATGTAACTGGTCTGATTAGTAAGTTTGCAGACGACACAAAGGTTGGTGGAATTGCGGATAGCGATGAGGACTGTCAGAGGATACAGCAGGATTTAGATTGTTTGGAGACTTGGGCGGAGAGATGGCAGATGGAGTTTAATCCGGACAAATGTGAGGTAATGCATTTTGGAAGGTCTAATGCAGGTAGGGAATATACAGTGAATGGTAGACCCCTCAAGAGTATTGAAAGTCAAAGAGATCTAGGAGTACAGGTTCACAGGTCATTGAAAGGGGCAACACAGGTGGAGAAGGTAGTCAAGAAGGCATACGGCATGCTTGCCTTCATTGGCCGGGGCATTGAGTATAAGAATTGGAAAGCCATGTTGCAGCTGTATAGAACCTTAGTTAGGCCACACTTGGAGTATAGTGTTCAATTCTGGTCGCCACACTACCAGAAGGATGTGGAGGCTTTAGAGAGGGTGCAGAAGAGATTTACCAGAATGTTGCCTGGTATGGAGGGCATTAGCTATGAGGAGCGGTTGAATAAACTCGGTTTGTTCTAACTGGAACGAAGGAGGTTGAGGGGAGACCTGATAGAGGTCTACAAAATTATGAGGGGCATCGACAGAGTGGATAGTCAGAGGCTTTTCCCCAGGGTAGAGGGGTCAATTACTAGGGGGCATAGGTTTAAGGTGAGAGGGGCAAGGTTTAGAGTAGATGTACGAGGCAAGTTTTTTACGCAGAGGGTAGTGGGTGCCTGGAACTCGCTACCGGAGGAGGTGGTGGAAGCAGGGACGATAGTGACATTTAAGGGACATCTTGACAAATACATGAATAGGATGGGAATAGAGGGATACGGACCCAGGAAGTGTAGAAGATTGTAGTTTAGTCGGGCAGCATGGTCGGCACGGGCTTGGAGGGCCAAAGGGCCTGTTCCTGTGCTGTACATTTTTTGTTCTTTGTTCATATCCCCCCTCCCCCATATCCGCCTTCCCCCATATCCCCCATATCCGCCTTCCCCCATTTCCCCAAGTGAATCCAGCCCTAACTTTAACCTCTGCAATACACGCGCAACCGACGGCGTGCATTCATATACCTGTCTAACACTGTTGCCTTTTACCCCTGCCACCACCCCCCACAGGAGAATTGCGCACACAACACCAGGGAGCATGTGAGGACTGGAGGAGGCCCAGCTGATGAGAGGCCACTGACCGAACACGAGGAAAGGGTCCTGGAACTGGCTGGCAGACCTGAGGACCGGGAGGTTGCTGATGCAGAGGTCAGGGGCCCACCAGCAAGTGAGCCACCGACAGCCCGTCCCCATACACCCCCTCCCCCATATCCCCCTCCCCCATATCACCTGATCACTGCCTGCATGTCTAACCATGCATGCTTCATTGTGTATCGCAGGAGCAAACGTCGAGGCACCCATCCCCGCAGATGCAGACCGTCCGCATGATGCTACTCGGAGGCCACGGGAGACGGAGAAACCCGGACCCTCTGGCATGCGTCGCCCGCACGATGTCCCTCGGAGACCACGGGAGACTGAGAGACCCGGACCCTCTGGCATGCGACGCCCGCACGATGCCCCTCGGAGACCACGGGAGACGGAGAGACCAGGAACAACAGGGAGACGGCGCCCCCGTCTCATGCGGGTGCGGCGACGCATGCGTGTGCCACCCAGCGACGAGAGGGGCAACCACAGGCCCCCGTCACAGCCGAGCCACGAAACCACAACCCAGGACACCCCTACCCAGGACACCCCAGGAAACTGAAATACAGGACAGTGACACAGATTGGATGGGCGGAGACGAACCGCCACCCCAAAGTGCCATGGACTCAGAGTCGGACGATGCGCACGACACAACGCCACTGCTGTCACCAACACCCTCCACCATCGCAGAGACGCTCACCTTGGTTGGGCACTTTAGTGATGAGGCGTCTGGTAAACTCACTGGTGCGCACAACACAGCCATCCCGGTACAGCAGGTGGAGGTAGGAGCAGCAGAGGGGCCGGGCGGTTGGAGGGCAGCCCGGCGCAAGCGAACATCTGCTGCCCAGATGGATCCCGGGTTCCTGGAGTTACCACACCCACCCATAGGTCCGATGCAACCACCGAACCTGGGGCAAGCGAAGAGGGTGACGGCCAGCTTGCGGCGGCTGCAGTCGCAGGTGGAGGAGTCCACCCGTGTCCAGGAGCTGGCTGTGGTGCCGGTCATGCGTGCCACCCAGGCCGACACTGCACAGGTGGCGTCCGCGGTGGATGCAATGGGTGCGACGGTGTCAGACATGGGGAGCGGTTTGCGAGGCCTGGGGCTTTCCGTGCAGGCGGCGTCTGTGGCCCAGGACATGGCTGCCCTCTCACAGTAGGCCTTGAGCCAGCGCCAGCGGCAGATGGCAGAGGGGCTCAACTCCATGGCCCAGTCTCAGCAGGCCATGGCCCAGTCTCAGCAGGCCATGGCCCAGTCTCAGCAGTCCATAGCCCAATCTCTGCAGGCCATGGCCCAGTCTCTGCAGGCCATGGCCCAGTCTCAGCAAGCCATCGCTGAGGGCATCGGCGCCATTGCCCATGTGCGAGCCGGCGTCGCACAGTCACAGACAGGGATTGCCAACCCCCTGAGCTCCATGGCTGCAAACCTGCAGACCCCTGTCGATACCAGCACAGGCCTCCAGGACTGGCAGCGCCAGATGTCGGGGGGGTGTCGGATGGCCAGTCCGTTCGCATCCCCCACCCATGTAGAGGCCTGGGGGCCATCGGGCATCCCGAGGGAGGAGGAGGTGCTGGGGCCTGTTCCGGGTCCCATTGTAGGGGAGGTCCCGGGACACCTCAACACCTCGGGCTCCCACCCACTTCCGTCCCAGGTGCATCGGGTGGGCAATCGGCAGGACAGGCTGGCAGCTCGCCATCCCAGTCGCCCAGGCCGCAGCCTGGCCCATCTAAACCACAACCCCCCCCCAAACTAAAGTACAAACCCCCCCAATCTAAACCATAACCCCCCCAATCTAAACCACAACCCCCCAATCTAACCCCCCCAATCTAACCCCCCCAATCTAAACTACCCACAATCTAAACCACAACCCCCCCAATCTAAACCACAACCCCCCCAATCTAAACCACAACCCCCCCCAATCTGAACAACAACCCCCCCAGTCTATACCACAGCCCGCCAATCTAAACCACAACCCCCCAATCTAAACCCCCCGATCTAAACAAGAACCCCCAATCTAACCCCCCACAATCGAAGCCATCCCAATCTAAACTACCACCAATCTAAATCACAACCCCCACAATCTAATCCAAAACCGCCCCAATTGAAACCATTAACCCCCCAATCTAAACCAAACCCCGCAATCTACACCACAACCTCCCCAATCAAAACCACAACACCCCCAATCTAAACTAGCCCCAATCTAAACCTCAATCCCCCCAATCTAAACCACAGCCCCCCCAATCTAAACCACAACCCCCCCAATCTAAACTAGCCCCAATCTAAACCTCAATCCCCCCAATCTAAACCACAGCCCCCCCAATCTAAACCACAACCCCCCCAATCTAAACTAGCCCCAATCTAAACCACAACCCCCAATCTAAACCCCCCAATCTAAATACCCCAATCTAAACCACAAACCTCCAGTATAAACCCTTCAATCTAAACCCCCCCAATCAAAACCAGAACCCCCCCAATCTAACCCCCAATCTAAATCCCCTCCAATCTAAATCCCCCCCAATCTAAACCCCCCCAATCTAAACTACCCCCAATCTAAACCACATCCCCCCAATCTAAACCACATCCCCCCATTCTAAACCTCAACCCCCCCAATCTAAATCACAAAACCCCCCAATCTAAACCACAAACCCCCCCCAATCTAAACCACAACCCCCCCAATCTAAACTCTCCAATTAAAATCCCCAATCTAAACCTAAACCCCCCCCAATCTAAACTACCCCCAATCTAAACCACAACCCCCCCCAATCGAAACCAGAACTCCCCAATCTAAACCCCTCCAATCTAATCCAAACTCCCCCCAATTGAAACCACAACTCCCCCAATCTCAACCAAAACCTCTCCCAATATAAACCACAACCCCCCCAAGCTAAACCACAACCCCACCAATCTAAACCCCCCAATCTAAACCACAACCCCCCCTCAATCTAAACCCCCCAAATCTAAAACCCTCGTATCTAAACCAGAAACTACCCCAATCTAAACCACAACCCTCCCCCCAATCGAAACAACAAACATACTCCTTCATTCACCTGAGGAAGGAGCAGCGCTCCGAAAGCTAATGATTTGAAACAAACCTGTTGGACTTTAACCTGGTCTTGTAAGACATCTTACTGTGCTCACCCCAGTCCAACGCCGGCATCTCCACATCATGGCCCCTGAATCTAAACCACAACCTCCCCAACCTAAACAACAACCCCCTCCCCCCCCCCCCATCTAAACCACAATCGCTCCCAATCTAAACCACCAACCCCCCCCAATCTAAACCACAAACCCCTGAATCTAAACACCCGCAATCTAAACCCCCCAAATCTAAACCCCCCCCCCAATCTAAACTCCCCCAATCAAAACTTCCTCCAATTTAACCCACAACCCCACCAATCTAAACGCCCTTAATCTAAACGCCTTCAATTTAAACCACAACCCCCCAATCTAAACCCCAACCACCCCAATCTATATCACAACCTCCCCCCAATCTAAACCTCAACCCCCCCAATCTAAACGGCCTCAATCTAAATCCCCCAATCTAAACCACAACCCCCCCAATCTAAGCCACTCCCAATCTAAACTACCCCTAATCAAGACCATAACCCCCCCTCTAATCTAACCTGCCCGGTCTGAACCACAACCCTCCCCAATCTAAACCATAAACCCCCCAATCTGAATCCCCCAATTTAAACCCCCCCCATCTAAACCAGAACACCCAAATCTAAACCCCCAAATCTAAACCCCACCAATCTAAACCCCCAAACTAAACCACAACCCCCCCAATCTAAACCACAAACCCCCAATCTAACACACAACTGCCCCCAATCTAAACCTCAACCCCCCAATCTAAACTCCCCAATTAAAACCCCCCAATCTAAACTCCCCAATTAAAACCCCCCAATCTAAACCAGAACCCCCCAGCCTAAACCCCCCCAATCTAAACCCCCCCAATCTAAACTACCCCCAATCTAAACCACAGCCCCCCCAATCGAAACCAGAACCCCCCCAATCTAAATCACAACCCCCCCCCCAATCTGAACCACAACCCCTCCCAATCTAATTTTACCCCTTCAGAAGGCCGCTGCCCGAGACTCAGGAGTCGCGTCAATGCCAGATTCATCAGTCGCATTCACAAGACAGCCCCGAACATCACCCAAGCACCATTCGCGCTCTCAAGGCCAATCTCAACATCGTCATCAAACCAGCAGATAAAGGAGGGGCCACCGTCATACTGAACAGAACGGACTACTGCAAAGAAGTGTACCGATAACTCAACAACCAGGAACAAGACAGACAGTTACACGCAGATCCGACCAAGGAACACACCCGCCAACTCAACAGACTGACCAAGACCTTGGATCCAGACTTTCAGAGCACCCTACATGCTCTCATCCCACGTACTCCCCGTGTTGGAGATCTCTACTGCCAATCTAAACCACAGACCCCCCCAATCTAAACCACAACCCCCCCCCCAATCTAAACCACAACCCCTCCCAATCTAAACCACAACCCCCCCCAATCTAAACCACAAACCCCCCCCCCAATCTAAACCACAAACCCCCCCAATCTAAACCACAAACCCCGACGATGGACGTCCTTGCACTCTACACCAGCATCCCCCATGACGACGGCATTGCTGCAACAGCCTCAATACTCAACACCGACAATTGGAATTCTCCAGACGCAGTTCTGCAACTCATCCGCTTCATCCTGGATCACATCTTCACCTTCGACAACAAGTTATTCATCCAGACACACGGAACAGTAATGGAGCCAAATTCGCACCTCAATATGCCAACATCTTCATGCACAAGTTTGAACAAGACATCCTCACCGTACAGGACCTTCAACCGACGTTATACACCAGATACATCGATGACATTTTTTTCCTTTGGACCCACGGTGAAGAATCACTGAAACGACTACACAACGACTTCAATAAGTTCCATGTCACCATCAGACTCACCATGGACTACTCTCCAGAATCGGTTGCATTCTTGGACACACTCATCTCCATCGAGGACGGTCACCACAGCACTTCGCTTTACCGCAAGCCCACGGATAACCTCACGATGCTCCACTTCTCCAGCTTCCAGCCTAAGCACAATAAAGAAGCCATCCCCTATGGACAAGCCCTCCATATACACAGGATCTGCTCAGACGAGGAGGAGAGTAACAGACATCTACAGACGCTGAAAGATGCCCTCGTACAAATGGGATATGGCGCTCGACTCATCGATCGACAGTTCCAACGCGCCACAGCAAAAAACTGCACCGACCACTTCAGAAGACAAACGCGGGACACAACCGACAGAGTACTCTTCGTCGTTCAGTACATCCCCGGAGCGGAGAAACTATGACATCTTCTTCGCAGGCTTCAACACGTCATCGATGAAGATGAACATCTTGCCAAGGTCAACCCCACACCCCCACTACTTGCCTTCAAACAACCACGCAACCTCAAACAAACCATTGTTTGCAGAAAACTACCCAGCCTTCAGAATAGCGACCACGACACCACACAACCCTGCCATGGCAATCTCTGCAAGATGTGCCAGATCATCGACATGGGTACCACCATTACACGTGAGAACACCACACAGCAGGTACGCGGGACAGACTCGTGCGAATCAGCGAACGTTGTCTACCTCATACGCTGCAGGAAAGGATGTCCCAAACAGACATCGCGCGACTATTGCCAGGCAGGAATGTTCCCTTCCAGTCGGGGAACACTTCAGTAGTCAAGGGCATTCAGCCTCTGATCGCCGGGTAAGCGTTCTCCAAGGCGGCCTTCAGGACGCGCGACAACACAACATTGCCAAGCAGAAACTTACAGCCAAGTCCGCACACATGAATACGGCCTCAACCGGGACCTCCCACTATCTGGCCAAGGCTTGCAAAATCCTACCAACTGCCCTGGCTTGAGACAATTCACACCTCTTTACCTGGAATTACCCCTCTCTCTGGATCTGTAAAGACTTAATTACCTGCAAATGCTCGCATTCAAAGCATTGTCTTGCATCTTTGATTTTGTCTACATATATGTTTCTGTGACATACCCCTTAATTCACCAGAGGAAGGAGCAGTACTCTGAAAGCTAGTGATTTAAAACAAAGCTGTTGGACTTTAACCTGGTGTTGTAAGACTTCTTAGTGCTCACCCCAGTCGCCACATCACGGCCCCTCAATCTAAATGACAACCCCACCCAATCTGAACCACAACCCCCCCAATGTAAACCACAAACCCTCCCATTCTAAACCACAACCCACCCAATCTAAACTACCCCCAATCTAAACTACAACCCCCCAATCTAAACCACAAACCCCAATCTAAACCACAAACCCCAATCTAAACCACAAACCCCCCCAATCTAAACCACAAACCCCCCAATCTAAACCACAACCCCCCCAATCTAAACCACAACCCCCCCAATCTAAACCACAAACCCCAATCTAAACCACAACCCCCCCAATCTAAACCACAACGCCCCCCAATCTAAACCACAACCCCCCCAATCGAAACCACAACCCCCCCAATCTAAACCACAACCCCCCCAATCTAAACCACAACCCCCCCAATCTAAACCACAACACCCCCAATCTAAACCACAACCCCCCCCAATCTAAACCACAACCCCCCCAATCTAAACCACAACCCCCCCAATCTAAACCACAACCCCCCCAATCTAAACCACAAACCCCAATCTAAACCACAACCCCCCCCCAATCAAAACCACAACCCCCCCAATCTAAACCACAACCCCCGCAATCTAAACCACAACCCCCCCAATCTAAACCACAACCCCCCAATCTAAACCACAAACCCCCCCCAATCTAAACCACAACCCCCCAATCTAAACCACAACCCCCCCAATCTAAACCACACACCCCAATCTAAACCACAAACCCCCCAATCTAAACCACAACCCCCCCAATCTAAACCACAAACCCCCCCAATCTAAACCACAAACCCCAATCTAAACCACAACCCCCCCAATCTAAACCACAACCCCCGCAATCTAAACCACAACCCCCCCAATCTAAACCACAAACCCCCCCAATCTAAACCACACACCCCAATCTAAACCACAAACCCCCCAATCTAAACCACAACCCCCCAATCTAAACCACAACCCCCCCAATCTAAACTACAAACCCCCCCAATCTAAACCACACACCCCAATCTAAACCACAAACCCCCCAATCTAAACCACAACCCCCCCAATCTAAACCACAAACCCCCCCAATCTAAACCACAAACCCCAATCTAAACCACAACCCCCCCAATCTAAACCACAACCCCCACAATCTAAACCACAACCCCCACAATCTAAACCACAAACCCCCCAATCTAAACCACAAACCCCCCAATCTAAACCACAAACCCCCCCAATCTAAACCACAATCCCCCCCAATCTAAACCACAACCCCCCCAATCTAAACCACAACCCCCCCAATCTAAACCACAACCCCCCCCCAATCTAAACCACAAACCCCCCCCAATCTAAACCACAAACCCCCCCCCCCAATCTAAACCACAACCCCCCCCCCAATCTAAACCACAACCCCCCCAATCTAAACCACAAACCCCCCTCCCCCAATCTAAACCACAAACCCCCCCAATCTAAACCACAACTCCCCCAATCTAAACCACAACCCCCCCAATCTAAACCACAATCCCCCCCAATCTAAACCACAACCCCCCCCAAACTAAACCACAATCCCCCCAATCTAAACCACAACCCCACCCAATCTAAACCACAACCCCCCCAATCTAAACCACAACCCCCCCAATCTAAACCACAACCCCTCCCATCTAAACCACAACCCCCCCAATCTAAACCACAACCCCCCCAATCTAAACCACAACCCCCCCCAATCAAAACCACAACCCCCCCAATCTAAACCACAACCCCCCCAATCTAAACCACAAACCCCCCCCAATCTAAACCACAACCCCCCAATCTAAACCACAACCCCCCAATCTAAACCACAAACCCCCCCAATCTAAACCACAACCCCCCCAATCTAAACCACAACCCCTCCCATCTAAACCACAACCCCCCCAATCTAAACCACAACCCCTCCCATCTAAACCACAACCCCCCCAATCTAAACCACAACCCCCCAATCTAAACCACAACCTCCCCCCCAATCTAAACCACAACCTCCCCAATCTAAACCACAACCCCTCCCATCTAAACCACAACCTCCACAATCTAAACCACAACCCCCCCAATCTAAACCACAACCCCTCCCATCTAAACCATAACCCCCCCAATCTAAACCACAACCCCCCCAATCTAAACCACAACCCCCCCAATCTAAACCACAACCTCCCCCCCAATCTAAACCACAACCCCCCCAATCTAAACCACAACCCCCCCAATCTAAACCACAACCCCCCCCAATCTAAACCACAACCCCCCCCAATCTAAACCACAACCCTCCCAATCTAAACCACAACCCCCCCAATCTAAACCACAATCCCCCCAATCTAAACCACAACCCCCCAATCTAAACCACAAACCCCAATCTAAACCACAACCCCCCCCAATCTAAACCACAACCCCCCCAATCTAAACCACAACCCCCCAAACTAAACCACAAACCCCAATCTAAACCACAACCCCCCCAATCTAAACCACAACCCCCCCAATCTAAACCACAACCCCCCAATCTAAACCACAAACCCCAATCTAAACCACAACCCCCCCAATCTAAACCACAACCCCCCCAATCTAAACCACAACCCCCCCCAATCTAAACCACAACCCTCCCAATCTAAACCACAAACCCCCCCAATCTAAACCACAACCCCCCCAATCTAAACCACAACCCCCCCCAATCTAAACCACAACCCCCCAATCTAAACCACAACCCCCCAATCTAAACCACGACCCCCCCAATCTAAACCACAACCCCCCAATCTAAACCACAACCCCCCCAATCTAAACCACAACCTCCCAATCTAAACCACAACCCCCCCCAATCTAAACCACAACCCCCCCAATCTAAACTAGCCCCAATCTAAACCACAACCCCCCCCAATCTAAACCACAACCCCCCCAATCTAAACTACCCCAATCTAAACCACAACCCCCCAATCTAAACCACAACCCCCCCAATCTGAACAACAACCCCCCCAATCTAAACCACAACCCCCCCAATCTAAACTACCCCAATCTAAACCACAACCCCGCCCAATCTAAACCACAACCCCCCCCAATCTAAATCACAACCCCCCCAATCTAAACCACAACCCCCCCAATCTAAACTACCCCAATCTAAACCACAACCCCCCCAATCTGAACAACAACCCCCCCAATCTAAACCACAACCCCCCCAATCTAAACCACAACCCCCCCAATCTAAACCTCAACCCCCCCCAATCTAAACCACAACCCCCCCCAATCTAAATCACAACCCCCCCAATCTAAACCACAACCTCCCCAATCTAAACTACCCCAATCTAAACCACAACCCCCCAAATCTAAACCACAACCCCCCCAATCTAAACCAAAACCCCCCCAATCTAAACCACAACCCCCCCCAATCTAAACCACAAGCCCCCCAATCTAAACCACAACCCCTCCCATCTAAACCATAACCCCCCCAATCTAAACCACAACCCCCCCAATCTAAACCACAACCCCCCCCAATCTAAACCACAACCTCGCCCCCCCAATCTAAACCACAACCCCCCCCAATCTAAACCACAACCCCCCAATCTAAACCACAACCCCTCCCATCTAAACCACAACCCCCCCCCAATCTAAACCACAACCCTCCCAATCTAAACCACAACCCCCCCAATCTAAACCACAACACCCCCAATCTAAACCACAACCCCCCCCAATCTAAACCACAACCCCCCCAATCTAAACCACAACCCCCCCAATCTGAACAACAACCCCCCCCAATCTAAACCACAACCCCCCCCAATCTAAACTACCCCAATCTAAACCACACCCCCCCATCTAAACTACCCCAATCTAAACCACAATCCCCCCCAATCTAAACCACAACCCCCCCCAATCTAAACCACAACCCCCCCAATCTAAACCACAACCCCCCCAATCTAAACCACAACCCCCCCAATCTAAACCACAACCCCCCCAATCTAAACCACAAACCCCCAATCTAAACCACAACCCCCCCCAATCTAAACCACAACCCCCCCAATCTAAATCACAACCCCCCCAATCTAAACCACAACCCCCCCAATCTAAACCACAACGCCCCCAATCTAAACCACAACCCCCCAATCTAAACCACAACCCCTCCCAATCTAAACCACAATCCCCCCCAATCTAAACCACAACCCCCCCAATCTAAACCACAAACCCCCCCAATCTAAACCACAAACCCCCCCAATCTAAACCACAACCCCCCCAATCTAAACCACAACCCCCCCCAATCTAAACCACAACCCCCCCAATCTAAACCACCAAAACCCCCCAATCTAAACCCCAACCCCCCCAATCTAAACCACAACCCCCCCCAATCTGAACCACAACCCCCCAATCTAAACCACAACCCCCCAATCTAAACCACGACCCCCCCAATCTAAACCACGACCCCCCCAATCTAAACCACAACCCCCCCAATCTAAACCACAACCCCCCAATCTAAACCACAACCCCCCCAATCTAAAAAACAACCCCCCCAATCTAAACTAGCCCCAATCTAAACCACAACCCCCCCAATCTAAACCACAACCCCCCAATCTAAACCACAACCCCCCCAATCTAAACTAACCCAATCTAAACCACAACCCCCCCAATCTAAACCACAACCCCCCCAATCTAAACCACAACCCCCCCAATCGAAACCACAACCCCCCCCAAACTGAACAACAACCCCCCCAATCTAAACCACAACCCCCCCAATCTAAACTACCCCAATCTAAACCACAACCCCCCCAATCTAAACTACCCCAATCTAAACCACAACCCCCCCAATCTAAACCTCAACCCGCCCCCAATCTAAACCACAACACCCCCCAATCTAAATCACAACCCCCCCAATCTAAACCACAACCCCCCCAATCTAAACCACAACCCCCCCAATCTAAACCACAACCCCCCAATCTAAACCACAACCCCCCCAATCTAAACCTCAACCCCCCCCAATCTAAACCACAACCCCCCCCCAATCTAAATCACAACCCCCCCAATCTAAACCACAACCCCCCAATCTAAACTACCCCAATCTAAACCACAACCCCTCCCAATCTAAACCACAATCCCCCCCAATCTAAACCACAACCCCCCCAATCTAAACCACAACCCCCCCAATCTAAACCACAACCCCCCCAATCTAAACCACAACCCCCCAATCTAAACCACAAACCCCGCCAATCTAAACCACAACCCCCCCCAATCTAAACCACAACACCCCCAATCTAAACCACAACCCCCCCAATCTAAACCAGAAACCTCCCCAATCTAAACCACAAACCCCCCAATCTAAACCACAAACCCCCCCAATCTAAACCACAACCCCCCCAATCTAAACCACAACCCCCCAATCTAAACCACAACCCCCCCAATCTAAACCACAACCCCCCCAATCTAAACCACAACCCCCCCAATCTAAACCACAACCCCTCCAATCTAAACCACAACCCCCCAATCTAAACCACAACCCCCCCCAATCTAAACCACAACCCCCCCCAATCTAAACCACAACCCCCCCAATCTAAACCACAAACCCCAATCTAAACCACAACCCCCCCAATCTAAACCACAACCCCCCCAATCTAAACCACAAACCCCCCCAATCTAAACCACAACCCCCCCAATCTAAACCACAACCCCCCAATCTAAACCACAAACCCCCATCCCATCTAAACCACAACCCCCAATCTAAACCACAACCCCCCCAATCTAAACCACAACCCCCCCAATCTAAACCACAAACCCTCCCAATCTAAACCACAACCCCTGCAATCTAAACCACAACCCCCGCAATCTAAACCACAACCCCCCCAATCTAAACCACAACCCCCCCCAATCTAAACCACAACCCCCCCAATCTAAACTACCCCAATCTAAACCACAACCCCCCCAATCTAAACCACAAACCCCCCCAATCTAAACCACAAACCCCCAATCTAAACCACAACCCCCCCAATCTAAACCACAAACCCCCAATCTAAACCACAACCCCCCCAATCTAAACCACAACCCCCCAATCTAAACCACAACCCCCCCCAATCTAAACCACAACCCCCCCAATCTAAACCACAACCCCCCCAATCTAAACCACAACCCCCCAATCTAAACCACAACCCCCCTCAATCTAAACCACAACCCCCCCAAATCTAAACCACAACTCCCCCAATCTAAACTACCCCAATCTAAACCACAACCCTCCCATCTAAACCACAACCCCCCCATCTAAACCACAAACCCCCCCCAATCTAAACCACAACCCCCGCAAATCTAAACTACAACCCCCCCAATCTAAACCACAACCACCCAAGCTAAACCACAACCACCCCAATCTAAACCACAACCCCCCCCAATCTAAACCACAACCCCCCCAATCTAAATCACAACCCCCCCAATCTAAACCACAACCCCCCCAATCTAAACCACAACGCCCCCAATCTAAACCACAACCCCCCAATCTAAACCACAACCCCTCCCAATCTAAACCACAATCCCCCCCAATCTAAACCACAACCCCCCCAATCTAAACCACAAACCCCCCCAATCTAAACCACAAACCCCCCCAATCTAAACCACAACCCCCCCAATCTAAACCACAACCCCCCCCAATCTAAACCACAACCCCCCCAATCTAAACCACAAAAACCCCCCAATCTAAACCACAACCCCCCCAATCTAAACCACAACCCCCCCCAATCTGAACCACAACCCCCCAATCTAAACCACAACCCCCCAATCTAAACCACGACCCCCCCAATCTAAACCACGACCCCCCCAATCTAAACCACAACCCCCCCAATCTAAACCACAACCCCCCAATCTAAACCACAACCCCCCCAATCTAAAAAACAACCCCCCCAATCTAAACTAGCCCCAATCTAAACCACAGCCCCCCCAATCTAAACCACAACCCCCCAATCTAAACCACAACCCCCCCAATCTAAACTACCCCAATCTAAACCACAACCCCCCCAATCTAAATCACAACCCCCCCAATCTAAACCACAACCCCCCCAATCGAAACCACAACCCCCCCCAATCTGAACAACAACCCCCCCAATCTAAACCACAACCCCCCCAATCTAAACTACCCCAATCTAAACCACAACCCCCCCAATCTAAACTACCCCAATCTAAACCACAACCCCCCCAATCTAAACCTCAACCCCCCCCCCAATCTAAACCACAACACCCCCCAATCTAAATCACAACCCCCCCAATCTAAACCACAACCCCCCCAATCTAAACCACAACCCCCCAATCTAAACCACAACCCCCCCAACCTAAACCTCAACCCCCCCCAATCTAAACCACAACCCCCCCCCAATCTAAATCACAACCCCCCCAATCTAAACCACAACCCCCCAATCTAAACTACCCCAATCTAAACCACAACCCCTCCCAATCTAAACCACAATCCCCCCCAATCTAAACCACAACCCCCCCAATCTAATCCACAACCCCCCCAATCTAAACCACAACCCCCCCAATCTAAACCACAACCCCCCAATCTAAACCACAACCCCCCCCAATCTAAACCACAACACCCCCAATCTAAACCACAACCCCCCCAATCTAAACCAGAAACCTCCCCAATCTAAACCACAAACCCCCCAATCTAAACCACAAACCCCCCCAATCTAAACCACAACCCCCCCAATCTAAACCACAACCCCCCAATCTAAACTACAACCCCCCCAATTTAAACCACAACCCCCCCAATCTAAACCACAACCCCCCCAATCTAAACCACAACCCCTCCAATCTAAACCACAACCCCCCAATCTAAACCACAACCCCCCCCAATCTAAACCACAACCCCCCCCAATCTAAACCACAACCCCCCCAATCTAAACCACAAACCCCAATCTAAACCACAACCCCCCCAATCTAAACCACAACCCCCCCAATCTAAACCACAAACCCCCCCAATCTAAACCACAACCCCCCCAATCTAAACCACAACCCCCCCAATCTAAACCACAACCCCCCAATCTAAACCACAAACCCCCATCCCATCTAAACCACAACCCCCAATCTAAACCACAACCCCCCCAATCTAAACCACAACCCCCCCAATCTAAACCACAAACCCCCCCAATCTAAACCACAACCCCTGCAATCTAAACCACAACCCCCGCAATCTAAACCACAACCCCCCCAATCTAAACCACAACCCCCCCCAATCTAAACCACAACCCCCCCAATCTAAACTACCCCAATCTAAACCACAACCCCCCCAATCTAAACCACAAACCCCCCCAATCTAAACCACAACCCCCCCAATCTAAACCACAAACCCCCAATCTAAACCACAACCCCCCCAATCTAAACCACAACCCCCCCAATCTAAACCACAACCCCCCAATCTAAACCACAACCCCCCCCAATCTAAACCACAACCCCCCCCAATCTAAACCACAACCCCCCCAATCTAAACCACAACCCCCCAATCTAAACCACAACCCCCCTCAATCTAAACCACAACCCCCCCAAATCTAAACCACAACCCCCCCAATCTAAACTACCCCAATCTAAACCACAACCCCCCCAATCTAAACCACAACCCCCCCAATCTAAACCACAACCCCCGCAATCTAAACCACAACCCCCCCAAACTAAACCACAAACCCTCCCATCTAAACCACAACCCCCCCATCTAAACCACAAACCCCCCCCAATCTAAACCACAACCCCCGCAAATCTAAACCACAACCCCCCCAATCTAAACCACAACCCCCCAAGCTAAACCACAAACCCCAATCTAAACCACAACCCCGTCAATCTAAACCACAACCCCCCCAATCTAAACCACAACCCCCCCAATCTAAACCACAACCCCTCAATCTAAACCACAACCCCCCCAAATCTAAACCACAACCCCCCCAATCTAAACCACAACCCCCCCAATCTAAACCACAACCCCCCCAATCTAAACCACAACCCCCCTCAATCTAAACCACAACCCCCCCCAAATCTAAACCACAACCCCCCCAATCTAAACTACCCCAATCTAAACCACAACCCCCCCAATCTAAACCACAACCCCCCCAATCTAAACCACAACCCCCCAAAGCTAAACCACAACCCCCCAAATCTAAACCACAAACCCCAATCTAAACCACAACCCCCCCAATCTAAACCACAACCCCCCCAATCTAAACCACAACCCCCCCATCTAAACCACAACCCCCCCAATCTAAACCACAACCCCCCCAATCTAAACCACAACCCCCGCAATCTAAACCACAACCCCCGCAATCTAAACCACAACCCCCCCAATCTAAACCACAACCCCCGCAATCTAAACCACAAACCCCCCCAATCTAAACCACAACCCCCCAATCTAAACCACAACCCCCGCAATCTAAACCACAACCCCCCCAATCTAAACCACAACCCCCCCAATCTAAACCACAATCCCCCCAATCTAAACCACAACCCCCCAATCTAAACCACAAACCCCAATCTAAACCACAACCCCCCCCAATCTAAACCACAACCCCCCCAATCTAAACCACAACCCCCCAAACTAAACCACAAACCCCAATCTAAACCACAACCCCCCCAATCTAAACCACAACCCCCCCAATCTAAACCACAACCCCCCAATCTAAACCACAAACCCCAATCTAAACCACAACCCCCCCAATCTAAACCACAACCCCCCCAATCTAAACCACAACCCCCCCCAATCTAAACCACAACCCTCCCAATCTAAACCACAAACCCCCCCAATCTAAACCACAACCCCCCCAATCTAAACCACAACCCCCCCCAATCTAAACCACAACCCCCCAATCTAAACCACAACCCCCCAATCTAAACCACGACCCCCCCAATCTAAACCACAACCCCCCAATCTAAACCACAACCCCCCCAATCTAAACCACAACCTCCCAATCTAAACCACAACCCCCCCCAATCTAAACCACAACCCCCCCAATCTAAACTAGCCCCAATCTAAACCACAACCCCCCCAATCTAAACCACAACCCCCCCAATCTAAACTACCCCAATCTAAACCACAACCCCCCAATCTAAACCACAACCCCCCCAATCTGAACAACAACCCCCCCAATCTAAACCACAACCCCCCCAATCTAAACTACCCCAATCTAAACCACAACCCCGCCCAATCTAAACCACAACCCCCCCCAATCTAAATCACAACCCCCCCAATCTAAACCACAACCCCCCCAATCTAAACTACCCCAATCTAAACCACAACCCCCCCAATCTGAACAACAACCCCCCCAATCTAAACCACAACCCCCCCAATCTAAACCACAACCCCCCCAATCTAAACCTCAACCCCCCCCAATCTAAACCACAACCCCCCCCAATCTAAATCACAACCCCCCCAATCTAAACCACAACCTCCCCAATCTAAACTACCCCAATCTAAACCACAACCCCCCAAATCTAAACCACAACCCCCCCAATCTAAACCAAAACCCCCCCAATCTAAACCACAACCCCCCCCAATCTAAACCACAAGCCCCCCAATCTAAACCACAACCCCTCCCATCTAAACCATAACCCCCCCAATCTAAACCACAACCCCCCCAATCTAAACCACAACCCCCCCCAATCTAAACCACAACCTCGCCCCCCCAATCTAAACCACAACCCCCCCCAATCTAAACCACAACCCCCCAATCTAAACCACAACCCCTCCCATCTAAACCACAACCCCCCCCCAATCTAAACCACAACCCTCCCAATCTAAACCACAACCCCCCCAATCTAAACCACAACACCCCCAATCTAAACCACAACCCCCCCCAATCTAAACCACAACCCCCCCAATCTAAACCACAACCCCCCCAATCTGAACAACAACCCCCCCCAATCTAAACCACAACCCCCCCCAATCTAAACTACCCCAATCTAAACCACACCCCCCCCCATCTAAACTACCCCAATCTAAACCACAATCCCCCCCAATCTAAACCACAACCCCCCCCAATCTAAACCACAACCCCCCCAATCTAAACCACAACCCCCCCAATCTAAACCACAACCCCCCCAATCTAAACCACAACCCCCCCAATCTAAACCACAAACCCCCAATCTAAACCACAACCCCCCCCAATCTAAACCACAACCCCCCCAATCTAAATCACAACCCCCCCAATCTAAACCACAACCCCCCCAATCTAAACCACAACGCCCCCAATCTAAACCACAACCCCCCAATCTAAACCACAACCCCTCCCAATCTAAACCACAATCCCCCCCAATCTAAACCACAACCCCCCCAATCTAAACCACAAACCCCCCCAATCTAAACCACAAACCCCCCCAATCTAAACCACAACCCCCCCAATCTAAACCACAACCCCCCCCAATCTAAACCACAACCCCCCCAATCTAAACCACCAAAACCCCCCAATCTAAACCCCAACCCCCCCAATCTAAACCACAACCCCCCCCAATCTGAACCACAACCCCCCAATCTAAACCACAACCCCCCAATCTAAACCACGACCCCCCCAATCTAAACCACGACCCCCCCAATCTAAACCACAACCCCCCCAATCTAAACCACAACCCCCCAATCTAAACCACAACCCCCCCAATCTAAAAAACAACCCCCCCAATCTAAACTAGCCCCAATCTAAACCACAACCCCCCCAATCTAAACCACAACCCCCCAATCTAAACCACAACCCCCCCAATCTAAACTACCCCAATCTAAACCACAACCCCCCCAATCTAAACCACAACCCCCCCAATCTAAACCACAACCCCCCCAATCGAAACCACAACCCCCCCCAAACTGAACAACAACCCCCCCAATCTAAACCACAACCCCCCCAATCTAAACTACCCCAATCTAAACCACAACCCCCCCAATCTAAACTACCCCAATCTAAACCACAACCCCCCCAATCTAAACCTCAACCCGCCCCCAATCTAAACCACAACACCCCCCAATCTAAATCACAACCCCCCCAATCTAAACCACAACCCCCCCAATCTAAACCACAACCCCCCCAATCTAAACCACAACCCCCCAATCTAAACCACAACCCCCCCAATCTAAACCTCAACCCCCCCCAATCTAAACCACAACCCCCCCCCCAATCTAAATCACAACCCCCCCAATCTAAACCACAACCCCCCAATCTAAACTACCCCAATCTAAACCACAACCCCTCCCAATCTAAACCACAATCCCCCCCAATCTAAACCACAACCCCCCCAATCTAAACCACAACCCCCCCAATCTAAACCACAACCCCCCCAATCTAAACCACAACCCCCCAATCTAAACCACAAACCCCGCCAATCTAAACCACAACCCCCCCCAATCTAAACCACAACACCCCCAATCTAAACCACAACCCCCCCAATCTAAACCAGAAACCTCCCCAATCTAAACCACAAACCCCCCAATCTAAACCACAAACCCCCCCAATCTAAACCACAACCCCCCCAATCTAAACCACAACCCCCCAATCTAAACCACAACCCCCCCAATCTAAACCACAACCCCCCCAATCTAAACCACAACCCCCCCAATCTAAACCACAACCCCTCCAATCTAAACCACAACCCCCCAATCTAAACCACAACCCCCCCCAATCTAAACCACAACCCCCCCCAATCTAAACCACAACCCCCCCAATCTAAACCACAAACCCCAATCTAAACCACAACCCCCCCAATCTAAACCACAACCCCCCCAATCTAAACCACAAACCCCCCCAATCTAAACCACAACCCCCCCAATCTAAACCACAACCCCCCAATCTAAACCACAAACCCCCATCCCATCTAAACCACAACCCCCAATCTAAACCACAACCCCCCCAATCTAAACCACAACCCCCCCAATCTAAACCACAAACCCCCCCAATCTAAACCACAACCCCTGCAATCTAAACCACAACCCCCGCAATCTAAACCACAACCCCCCCAATCTAAACCACAACCCCCCCCAATCTAAACCACAACCCCCCCAATCTAAACTACCCCAATCTAAACCACAACCCCCCCAATCTAAACCACAAACCCCCCCAATCTAAACCACAAACCCCCAATCTAAACCACAACCCCCCCAATCTAAACCACAAACCCCCAATCTAAACCACAACCCCCCCAATCTAAACCACAACCCCCCAATCTAAACCACAACCCCCCCCAATCTAAACCACAACCCCCCCAATCTAAACCACAACCCCCCCAATCTAAACCACAACCCCCCAATCTAAACCACAACCCCCCTCAATCTAAACCACAACCCCCCCAAATCTAAACCACAACTCCCCCAATCTAAACTACCCCAATCTAAACCACAACCCTCCCATCTAAACCACAACCCCCCCATCTAAACCACAAACCCCCCCCAATCTAAACCACAACCCCCGCAAATCTAAACTACAACCCCCCCAATCTAAACCACAACCACCCAAGCTAAACCACAACCACCCCAATCTAAACCACAACCCCCCCCAATCTAAACCACAACCCCCCCAATCTAAATCACAACCCCCCCAATCTAAACCACAACCCCCCCAATCTAAACCACAACGCCCCCAATCTAAACCACAACCCCCCAATCTAAACCACAACCCCTCCCAATCTAAACCACAATCCCCCCCAATCTAAACCACAACCCCCCCAATCTAAACCACAAACCCCCCCAATCTAAACCACAAACCCCCCCAATCTAAACCACAACCCCCCCAATCTAAACCACAACCCCCCCCAATCTAAACCACAACCCCCCCAATCTAAACCACAAAAACCCCCCAATCTAAACCACAACCCCCCCAATCTAAACCACAACCCCCCCCAATCTGAACCACAACCCCCCAATCTAAACCACAACCCCCCAATCTAAACCACGACCCCCCCAATCTAAACCACGACCCCCCCAATCTAAACCACAACCCCCCCAATCTAAACCACAACCCCCCAATCTAAACCACAACCCCCCCAATCTAAAAAACAACCCCCCCAATCTAAACTAGCCCCAATCTAAACCACAGCCCCCCCAATCTAAACCACAACCCCCCAATCTAAACCACAACCCCCCCAATCTAAACTACCCCAATCTAAACCACAACCCCCCCAATCTAAATCACAACCCCCCCAATCTAAACCACAACCCCCCCAATCGAAACCACAACCCCCCCCAATCTGAACAACAACCCCCCCAATCTAAACCACAACCCCCCCAATCTAAACTACCCCAATCTAAACCACAACCCCCCCAATCTAAACTACCCCAATCTAAACCACAACCCCCCCAATCTAAACCTCAACCCCCCCCCCCCCAATCTAAACCACAACACCCCCCAATCTAAATCACAACCCCCCCAATCTAAACCACAACCCCCCCAATCTAAACCACAACCCCCCAATCTAAACCACAACCCCCCCAATCTAAACCTCAACCCCCCCCAATCTAAACCACAACCCCCCCCCAATCTAAATCACAACCCCCCCAATCTAAACCACAACCCCCCAATCTAAACTACCCCAATCTAAACCACAACCCCTCCCAATCTAAACCACAATCCCCCCCAATCTAAACCACAACCCCCCCAATCTAATCCACAACCCCCCCAATCTAAACCACAACCCCCCCAATCTAAACCACAACCCCCCAATCTAAACCACAACCCCCCCCAATCTAAACCACAACACCCCCAATCTAAACCACAACCCCCCCAATCTAAACCAGAAACCTCCCCAATCTAAACCACAAACCCCCCAATCTAAACCACAAACCCCCCCAATCTAAACCACAACCCCCCCAATCTAAACCACAACCCCCCAATCTAAACTACAACCCCCCCAATTTAAACCACAACCCCCCCAATCTAAACCACAACCCCCCCAATCTAAACCACAACCCCTCCAATCTAAACCACAACCCCCCAATCTAAACCACAACCCCCCCCAATCTAAACCACAACCCCCCCCAATCTAAACCACAACCCCCCCAATCTAAACCACAAACCCCAATCTAAACCACAACCCCCCCAATCTAAACCACAACCCCCCCAATCTAAACCACAAACCCCCCCAATCTAAACCACAACCCCCCCAATCTAAACCACAACCCCCCCAATCTAAACCACAACCCCCCAATCTAAACCACAAACCCCCATCCCATCTAAACCACAACCCCCAATCTAAACCACAACCCCCCCAATCTAAACCACAACCCCCCCAATCTAAACCACAAACCCCCCCAATCTAAACCACAACCCCTGCAATCTAAACCACAACCCCCGCAATCTAAACCACAACCCCCCCAATCTAAACCACAACCCCCCCCAATCTAAACCACAACCCCCCCAATCTAAACTACCCCAATCTAAACCACAACCCCCCCAATCTAAACCACAAACCCCCCCAATCTAAACCACAACCCCCCCAATCTAAACCACAAACCCCCAATCTAAACCACAACCCCCCCAATCTAAACCACAACCCCCCCAATCTAAACCACAACCCCCCAATCTAAACCACAACCCCCCCCAATCTAAACCACAACCCCCCCCAATCTAAACCACAACCCCCCCAATCTAAACCACAACCCCCCAATCTAAACCACAACCCCCCTCAATCTAAACCACAACCCCCCCAAATCTAAACCACAACCCCCCCAATCTAAACTACCCCAATCTAAACCACAACCCCCCCAATCTAAACCACAACCCCCCCAATCTAAACCACAACCCCCGCAATCTAAACCACAACCCCCCCAAACTAAACCACAAACCCTCCCATCTAAACCACAACCCCCCCATCTAAACCACAAACCCCCCCCAATCTAAACCACAACCCCCGCAAATCTAAACCACAACCCCCCCAATCTAAACCACAACCCCCCAAGCTAAACCACAAACCCCAATCTAAACCACAACCCCGTCAATCTAAACCACAACCCCCCCAATCTAAACCACAACCCCCCCAATCTAAACCACAACCCCTCAATCTAAACCACAACCCCCCCAAATCTAAACCACAACCCCCCCAATCTAAACCACAACCCCCCCAATCTAAACCACAACCCCCCCAATCTAAACCACAACCCCCCTCAATCTAAACCACAACCCCCCCCAAATCTAAACCACAACCCCCCCAATCTAAACTACCCCAATCTAAACCACAACCCCCCCAATCTAAACCACAACCCCCCCAATCTAAACCACAACCCCCCAAAGCTAAACCACAACCCCCCAAATCTAAACCACAAACCCCAATCTAAACCACAACCCCCCCAATCTAAACCACAACCCCCCCAATCTAAACCACAACCCCCCCATCTAAACCACAACCCCCCCAATCTAAACCACAACCCCCCCAATCTAAACCACAACCCCCCGCAATCTAAACCACAACCCCCGCAATCTAAACCACAACCCCCGCAATCTAAACCACAAACCCCCCCAATCTAAACCACAACCCCCCAATCTAAACCACAACCCCCGCAATCTAAACCACAACCCCCCCAATCTAAACCACAACCCCCCAATCTAAACCACAAACCCCCATCCCATCTAAACCACAACCCCCAATCTAAACCACAACCCCCCCAATCTAAACCACAACCCCCCCAATCTAAACCACAAACCCCCCCAATCTAAACCACAACCCCTGCAATCTAAATCACAACCCCCGCAATCTAAACCACAACCCCCCCAATCTAAACCACAACCCCCCCAATCTAAACCACAACCCCCCCAATCTAAACTACCCCAATCTAAACCACAACCCCCCCAATCAAAACCACAAACCCCCCCAATCTAAACCACAAACCCCCAATCTAAACCACAACCCCCCCAATCTAAACCACAAACCCCCAATCTAAACCACAACCCCCCCAATCTAAACCACAACCCCCCCAATCTAAACCACAACCCCCCAATCTAAACCACAACCCCCCCCAATCTAAACCACAACCCCCCCAATCTAAACCACAACCCCCCCAATCTAAACCACAACCCCCCAATCTAAACCACAACCCCCCTCAATCTAAACCACAACCCCCCCAAATCTAAACCACAACCCCCCCAATCTAAGCTACCCCAATCTAAACCACAACCCCCCCAATCTAAACCACAACCCCCCCAATCTAAACCACAACCCCCGCAATCTAAACCACAACCCCCCCAAACTAAACCACAAACCCTCCCATCTAAACCACAACCCCCCCATCTAAACCACAAACCCCCCCCAATCTAAACCACAACCCCCGCAAATCTAAACCACAACCCCCCCAATCTAAACCACAACCCCCCAAGCTAAACCACAAACCCCAATCTAAACCACAACCCCCCCAATCTAAACCACAACCCCCCCAATCTAAACCACAACCCCCCCAATCTAAACCACAACCCCTCAATCTAAACCACAACCCCCCCAAATCTAAACCACAACCCCCCCAATCTAAACCACAACCCCCCCAATCTAAACCACAACCCCCCCAATCTAAGCCACAACCCCCCTCAATCTAAACCACAACCCCCCCCAAATCTAAACCACAACCCCCCCAATCTAAACTACCCCAATCTAAACCACAACCCCCCCAATCTAAACCACAACCCCCCCAATCTAAACCACAACCCCCCCAATCTAAACCACAACCCCCCAAAGCTAAACCACAACCCCCCAAATCTAAACCACAAACCCCAATCTAAACCACAACCCCCCCAATCTAAACCACAACCCCCCCAATCTAAACCACAACCCCCCCATCTAAACCACAACCCCCCCAATCTAAACCACAACCCCCGCAATCTAAACCACAACCCCCGCAATCTAAACCACAACCCCCCCAATCTAAACCACAACCCCCGCAATCTAAACCACAAACCCCCCCAATCTAAACCACAACCCCCCAATCTAAACCACAACCCCCGCAATCTAAACCACAACCCCCCCAATCTAAACCACAACCCCCCCAATCTAAACCACAACCCCCCCAATCTAAACCACAAACCCCCAATCTAAACCACAACCCCTCCCATCTAAACCACAACCCCCCCAATCTAAACCACAACCCCCGCAATCTAAACCACAAACCCCCCTCCCATCTAAACCACAACCCCCAATCTAAACCACAGCCCCCCCAATCTAAACCACAACCCCCCCAATCTAAACCACAAACCCCCCCAATCTAAACCACAACCCCCCCAATCTAAACCACAACCCCCCAATCTAAACCACAAACCCCCCCAATCTAAACCACAACCCCTCCCATCTAAACCACAACCCCCCAATCTAAACCACAACCCCCCCCAATCTAAACCACAAACCCCCAATCTAAACCACAACCCCCCCCAATCTAAACCACAAAACCAATCTAAACCACAACCCCCCCAATCTAAACCACAACCCCCCCAATCTAAACCACAAACCCCCCAATCTAAACCACAAACCCCCCCAATCTAAACCACAACCCCCCCAATCTAAACCAAAACCCCCCCAATCTAAACCACAACCCCCACAATCTAAACCACAAACCCCCCTCCCATCTAAACCACAACCCCCCAATCTAAACCACAACCCCCCCAATCTAAACCACAACCCCCCCAATCTAAACCACAATCCCCCCAATCTAAACCACAAACCCCCCCAATCTAAACCACAACCCCCCCAATCTAAACCACAACCCCCCCCAATCTAAACCACAATCCCCCCAATCTAAACTACCCCAATCTAAACCACAACCCCCCCAATTTAAATCACAAACCCCCCAATCTAAACCACAAACCCCCAATCTAAACCACAAAGCCCCAATCTAAACCACAACCCCCCCAATCTAAACCACAACCCCCCAATCTAAACCACAACCCCCCCAATCTAAACCACAACCCCCCCAATCTAAACCACAACCCCCCCAATCTAAACCACAACCCCCGCAATCTAAACCACAAACCCCCCTCCCATCTAAACCACAACCCCCAATCTAAACCACAGCCCCCCTAATCTAAACCACAACCCCCCAATCTAAACCACAAACCCCCCAATCTAAACCACAACCCCCCCAATCTAAACCACAACCCCCCCAATCTAAACCACAACCCCCCAATCTAAACCACAACCCCTCCCAATCTAAACCACAATCCCCCCCAATCTAAACCACAACCCCCCCCCAATCTAAACCACAACCCCCCCAATCTAAACCACAACCCCCCCAATCTAAACCACAACCCCCCAATCTAAACCACAAACCCCCCCAATCTAAACCACAACCCCCCCTAATCTAAACCACAACCCCCGCAATCTAAACCACAAACCCCCCCCAATCTAAACCACAACACCCCCAATCTAAACCACAACACCCCCAATCTAAACTACAAACCCCCCCAATCTAAACCACAAACCCCCAATCTAAACCACAACCCCCCCAATCGAAACCACAACCCCCCCAATCTAAACCACAACCCCTCCCATCTAAACCACAACCCCCCCAATCTAAACCACAACCCCCCCAATCTAAACCACAACCCCCCCAATCTAAACCACAACCCCCCAATCTAAACCACAACCCCCACAATCTAAACCACGAACCCCCATCCCATCTAAACCACAACCCCCCAATCTAAACCACAACCCCCCCAATCTAAACCACAAACCCCCCCAATCTAAACCACAACCCCCCCAATCTAAACCACAACCCCCCCAATCTAAACCACAACCCCCCCAATCTAAACCACAACCCCCCCAATCTAAACCACACCCCCCCCCAATCTAAACTACCCCAATCTAAACCACAACCCCCCCAATCTAAACCACAAACCCCCCCAATCTAAACCACAAACCCCCAATCTAAACCACAACCCCCCCAATCTAAACCACAAACCCCCAATCTAAACCACAACCCCCCCAATCTAAACCACAACCCCCCCAATCTAAACCACAACCCCCCAATCTAAACCACAACCCCCCCAATCTAAACCACAACCCCCCCAATCTAAACCACAACCCCCCAATCTAAACCACAACCCCCCTCAATCTAAACCACAACCCCCCCAAATCTAAACCACAACCCCCCCAATCTAAACTACCCCAATCTAAACCACAACCCCCCCAATCTCAACCACAACCCCCCCAATCTAAACCACAACCCCCCCAATCTAAACCACAACCCCCCAATCTAAACCACAACCCCCCCCAATCTAAACCACAACCCCCCCAAGCTAAACCACAAACCCCAATCTAAACCACAACCCCCCCAATCTAAACCACAACCCCTCAATCTAAACCACAACCCCCCCAATCTAAACCACAACCCCCCCAATCTAAACCACAACCCTCCCAATCTAAACCACAACCCCCCCAATCTAAACCACAACCCCCGCAATCTAAACCACAAACCCCCCCAATCTAAACCACAACCCCCCCCAATCTAAACCACAACCCCCCCAATCTAAACCACAACCCCCCCAATCTAAACCACAACCCCCCCAATCTAAACCACAACCCCTCCCATCTAAACCACAACCCCCCAATCTAAACCACAACCCCCCCAATCTAAACCACAACCCCCGCAATCTAAACCACAAACCCCCCTCCCATCTAAACCACAACCCCCAATCTAAACCACAAACCCCCCCCAATCTAAACCACAACCCCCCCAATCTAAACCACAACCCCCCAATCTAAACCACAAACCCCCCCCAATCTAAACCACAACCCCTCTCACTAAACCACAACCCCCCAATCTAAACCACAACCCCCCCCAATCTAAACCACAACCCCCCCAATCTAAACCACAACCCCCCCAATCTAAACCACAAAACCAATCTAAACCACACCTCCCCCAATCTAAACCACAACCCCCCCAATCTAAACCACAAACCCCCCTCCCATCTAAACCACAACCCCCCAATCTAAACTACAAACCCCCCCAATCTAAACCACAACCCCCCCAATTTAAACCACAAACCCCCCCAATCTAAACCACAACCCCCCCAATCTAAACCACAACCCCCCCAATCTAAACCACAACCCCCGCAATCTAAACCACAACCCCCCCCAATCTAAACCACAACCCCCCCAATCTAAACCACAATCCCCCCAATCTAAACTACCCCAATCTAAACCACAACCCCCCCAATCTAAACCACAAACCCCCCCAATCTAAACCACAAACCCCCAATCTAAACCACAAAGCCCCAATCTAAACCACAACCCCCCCAATCTAAACCACAACCCCCCAATCTAAACCACAACCCCCCAATCTAAACCACAACCCCCGCAATCGAAACCACAAACCCCCCTCCCATTTAAACCACAACCCCCAATCTAAACCACAGCCCCCCCAATCTAAACCACAACCCCCCAATCTAAACCACAAACCCCCCCAATCTAAACCACAACCCCCCCCAATCTAAACCACAACCCCCCAATCTAAACCACAAACCCCCCCAATCTAAACCACAACCCCTCCCATCTAAACCACAACCCCCCAATCTAAACCACAACCCCCCCAATCTAAACCACAACCCCCCAATCTAAACCACAACCCCCCCAATCTAAACCACAAAACCAATCTAAACCACAACCCCCCCAATCTAAACCACAACCCCCCCAATCTAAACCACAACCCCCCCAATCTAAACCACAACCCCCCCAATCTAAACCACAACCCCCGCAATCTAAACCACAAACCCCCCTCCCATCTAAACCACAACCCCCCAATCTAAACCACAACCCCCCCAATCTAAACCACAAACCCCCCCAATCTAAACCACAAACCCCCAATCTAAACCACAACCCCCCCAATCTAAACCACAACCCCCCCAATCTAAACCACAACCCCCTCCAATCCAAACCACAACCCCCCCCAATCTAAACCACAACCCCCCCAATCTAAACCACAACCCCCCAATCTAAACCACAACCCCCCTCAATCTAAACCACAACCCCCCCAAATCTAAACCACAACCCCCCCAATCTAAACTACCCCAATCTAAACCACAACCCCCCCAATCTAAACCACAACCCCCCCAATCTAAACCACAACCCCCCCAATCTAAACCACAACCCCCCCAATCTAAACTACCCCAATCTAAACCACAACCCCCCCAATCTAAACCACAACCCCCCCAAGCTAAACCACAACCCCCCCAATCTAAACCACAACCCCCCCAATCTAAACCACAACCCCCCCAATCTAAACCACAACCCCTCAATCTAAACCACAAACCCCCCAAATCTAAACCACAACCCCCCCAATCTAAACTACCCCAATCTAAACCACAACCCCCCCAATCTAAACCACAACCCCCCCAATCTAAACCACAACCCCCAATCTAAACCACAACCCCCCAATCTAAACCACAAACCCCCCCAATCTAAACGACAACCCCCCCAATCTAAACCACAAACCCCCCCAATCTAAACCACAACCCCCCCAATCTAAACCACAGCCCCCCCAATTTAAACCACAACCCCCCCCAATCTAAACCACAACCCCCCCAATCTAAACCACAAACCCCCCCAATCTAAACCACAACCTCCCCCCCAATCTAAACCACAACCCCCCAATCTAAACCACAACCCCCCAATCTAAACCACAACCCCCCCAATCTAAACCACAACCCCCCAATCTAAACCACAACCCCCCCAATCTAAACCACAACCCCCCAATCTAAACCACAAACCCCCCCCAATCTAAACCACAACCCCTCCCATCTAAACCACAACCCCCCAATCTAAACCACAACCCCCCCAATCTAAACCACAACCCCCCCAATCTAAACCATAACCCCCCCAATCTAAATCACAAAACCAGTCTAAACCACAACCCCCCCAATCTAAACCACAACCCCCCCAATCTAAACCACAACCCCCCCAATCTAAACCACAACCCCCCCAATCTAAACCACAAACCCCCCCAATCTAAACCACAACCCCCCCCCAATCTAAACCACAACCCCCGCAATCTAAACCACAAACCCCTCTCCCATCTAAACCACAACCCCCCAATCTAAACTACAACCCCCCCAATCTAAACCACAAACCCCCCCAATCTAAACCACAACCCCCCAATCTAAACCACAAACCCCCCAATGTAAACCACAACCCCCCCAATCTAAACCACAACCCCCCCAATCTAAACCACAACCCCCGCAATCTAAACCACAACCCCCCCAATCTAAACCACAACCCCCCCAATCTAAACTACCCCAATCTAAACCACAACCCCCCCAATCTAAACCACAAATCCCCCCAATCTAAACCACAAACCCCCAATCTAAACCACAACCCCCCCAATCTAAACCACAAACTCCCAATCTAAACCACAACCCCCCCAATCTAAACCACAACCCCCCAATCTAAACCACAACCCCCCCAATCTAAACCACAAACCCCCCAATCTAAACCACAAACCCCCAATCTAAACCACAACCCCCCGCAATCTAAACCACAACCCCCCCAAATCTAAATCACAACCCCCCCAATCTAAACTACCCCAATCTAAACCACAACCCCCCCAATCTAAACCACAACCCCCCCAATCTAAACCACAACCCCCCCAATCTAAACCACAACCCCCCCCAATCTAAACCACAACCCCCCCAACCTAAACCACAAACCCCCCAAGCTAAACCACAACCCCCCCAATCTAAACCACAACCCCCCAAGCTAAACCACAAACCCCAATCTAAACCACAACCCCCCCAATCTAAACCACAACCCCCCCAATCTAAACCACAACCCCTCAATCTAAACCACAACCCCCCCAAATCTAAACCACAACTCCCCCAATCTAAACCACAACCCCCCCAATCTAAACCACAACCCCCCCAATCTAAACCACAACCCCCCCAATCTAAACCACAACCCCCTCAATCTAAACCACAACCCCCCCAAATCTAAACCACAACCCCCCCAATCTAAACAACCCAATCTAAACCACAACCCCCCAATCTAAACCACAACCCCCCCAATCTAAACCACAACCCCCCTTATCTAAACCACAACCCCCCCAAACTAAACCACAAACCCCAATCTAAACCACAACCCCCCCAATCTAAACCATAACCCCCCCAATCTAAACCACAACCCCCCAATCTAAACCACAACCCCCCCAATCTAAACCACAACCCCCCCCAATCTAAACCACAACCCCCCCAATCTAAACCACAACCCCCCCAATCTAAACCACAACCCCCAATCTAAACCACAACCTCCCCAATCTAAACCACAACCCCCCCAAATAGAACATAGAACATAGAACAATACAGCGCAGTACAGGCCCTTCGGCCCACGATGTTGCACCAAAACAAAAGCCATCTAACCTACACTATGCCATTATCATCCATATGTTTATCCAATAAACTTTTAAATGCCCTCAATGTCGGCGAGTTCACTACTGTAGCAGGTAGGGCATTCCACGGCCTCACTACTCTTTGCGTAAAGAACCTACCTCTGACCTCTGTCCTATATCTATTACCCCTCAGTTTAAAGCTATGTCCCCTCGTGCCAGCCATTTCCATCCGCGGGAGAAGGCTCTCACTGTCCACCCTATCTAACCCCCTGATCATTTTGTATGCCTCTATTAAGTCTCCTCTTAACCTTCTTCTCTCCAACGAAAACAACCTCAAGTCCATCGGCCTTTCCTCATAAGATTTTCCCTCCATACCAGGCAACATCCTGGTAAATCACCTCTGCACCCTCTCCAAAGCCTCCACGTCCTTCCTATAATGCGGTGACCAGAACTGTACGCAATACTCCAAATGCGGTCGTACCAGAGTTTTGTACCGCTGCAACATGACCTCCTGACTCCGGAACTCAATCCCTCTACCAATAAAGGCCAACACTCCATAGGCCTTCTTCACAACCCTATCAACCTGGGTGGCAACTTTCAGGGATCTATGTACATGGACACCTAGATCCCTCTGCTCGTCCACACTTTCAAGAACTTTACCATTAGCCAAATATTCCGCATTCCTGTTATTCCTTCCAAAGTGAATCACCTCACACTTCTCTACATTAAACTCCATTTGCCACCTCTCAGCCCAGCTCTGCAGCTTATCTATATCCCTCTGTAACCTGCTACATCCTTCCACACTATCGACAACACCACCGACTTTAGTATCGTCTGCAAATTTACTCACCCACCCTTCTGCGCCTTCCTCTAGGTCATTGATAAAAATGACAAACAGCAACGGCCCCAGAACAGATCCTTGTGGTACTCCACTTGTGACTGTACTCCATTCTGAACATTTCCCATCAACCACCACCCTCTGTCTTCTTTCAGCTAGCCAATTTCTGATCCACATCTCTAAATCACCCTCAATCCCCAGCCTCCGTATTTTTTGCAATAGCCTACCGTGGGGAACCTTATCAAACGCTTTGCTGAAATCCATATACACCACATCAACTGCTCTACCCTCGTCTACCTGTTCAGTCACCTTCTCAAAGAACTCAATAAGGTTTGTGAGGCATGACCTACCCTTCACAAAGCCATGCTGACTATCCCTGATCATATTATTCCTATCTAGATGATTATAAATCTTGTCCCTTATAATCCCCTCCAAGACTTTACCCACTACAGACGTGAGGCTCACCGGTCTATAGTTGCCGGGGTTGTCTCTGCTCCCCTTTTTGAACAAAGGGACCACATTTGCTGTCCTCCAGTCCTCTGGCACTATTCCTGTAGCCAATGATGACATAAAAATCAAAGCCAAAGGTCCAGCAATCTCTTCCCTGGCCTCCCATAGAATCCTAGGATAAATCCCATCAGGTCCCGGGGACTTATCTATTTTCAGCCTGTCCAGAATTGCCAACACCTCTTCCCTACGTACCTCAATGCCATCTATTCTATTAGCCTGGGGCTCTAATCTAAACCACAAGCCCCCCAATCTAAACCACAAGCCCCCCAATCTAAACCACAACCCCCCCCAATCTAAACCACAACCCCCCCAATCTAAACCACAACCCCCCCAATCTAAACCACAACCCCCCCAATCTAAACCACAACCCCGCAATCTAAACCACAACCCCCCAATCTAAACCACAACCCCCCCAATCTATACCACAACCCCCCCAATCTAAACCACAACCCCCCCAATCTAAACCACAACCCCCCCAATCTAAACACACAACCCCCCCCAATCTAAACCACAACCTCCCCCCCAATCTAAACCACAACCCCCCCCAATCTAAACCACAACCCCCCAATCTAAACCACAAATCCCCCAATCTAAACCACAAACCCCCCCAATCTAAACCACAACCCACGCAATCTAAACCACAACCCCCCCAATCTAAACCACAACCCCCCCAATCTAAACCACAACCCCCCCCAATCTAAACCACAACCCCCCCAATCTAAACCACAACCCCCCCAATCTAAACCACAACCCCCAATCTAAACCACAACCTCCCCAATCTAAACCACAACCCCCCCAAATAGAACATAGAACATAGAACAATACAGCGCAGTACAGGCCCTTCGGCCCACGATGTTGCACCAAAACAAAAGCCATCTAACCTACACTATGCCATTATCATCCATATGTTTATCCAATAAACTTTTAAATGCCCTCAATGTCGGCGAGTTCACTACTGTAGCAGGAGGAGCATTCCACGGCCTCACTACTCTTTGCGTAAAGAACCTACCTCTGACCTCTGTCCTATATCTATTACCCCTCAGTTTAAAGCTATGTCCCCTCGTGCCAGCCATTTCCATCCGCGGGAGAAGGCTCTCACTGTCCACCCTATCTAACCCCCTGATCATTTTGTATGCCTCTATTAAGTCTCCTCTTAACCTTCTTCTCTCCAACGAAAACAACCTCAAGTCCATCGGCCTTTCCTCATAAGATTTTCCCTCCATACCAGGCAACATCCTGGTAAATCACCTCTGCACCCTCTCCAAAGCCTCCACGTCCTTCCTATAATGCGGTGACCAGAACTGTACGCAATACTCCAAATGCGGTCGTACCAGAGTTTTGTACCGCTGCAACATGACCTCCTGACTCCGGAACTCAATCCCTCTACCAATAAAGGCCAACACTCCATAGGCCTTCTTCACAACCCTATCAACCTGGGTGGCAACTTTCAGGGATCTATGTACATGGACACCTAGATCCCTCTGCTCGTCCACACTTTCAAGAACTTTACCATTAGCCAAATATTCCGCATTCCTGTTATTCCTTCCAAAGTGAATCACCTCACACTTCTCTACATTAAACTCCATTTGCCACCTCTCAGCCCAGCTCTGCAGCTTATCTATATCCCTCTGTAACCTGCTACATCCTTCCACACTATCGACACCACCGACTTTAGTATCGTCTGCAAATTTACTCACCCACCCTTCTGCGCCTTCCTCTAGGTCATTGATAAAAATGACAAACAGCAACGGCCCCAGAACAGATCCTTGTGGTACTCCACTTGTGACTGTACTCCATTCTGAACATTTCCCATCAACCACCACCCTCTGTCTTCTTTCAGCTAGCCAATTTCTGATCCACATCTCTAAATCACCCTCAATCCCCAGCCTCCGTATTTTTTGCAATAGCCTACCGTGGGGAACCTTATCAAACGCTTTGCTGAAATCCATATACACCACATCAACTGCTCTACCCTCGTCTACCTGTTCAGTCACCTTCTCAAAGAACTCAATAAGGTTTGTGAGGCATGACCTACCCTTCACAAAGCCATGCTGACTATCCCTGATCATATTATTCCTATCTAGATGATTATAAATCTTGTCCCTTATAATCCCCTCCAAGACTTTACCCACTACAGACGTGAGGCTCACCGGTCTATAGTTGCCGGGGTTGTCTCTGCTCCCCTTTTTGAACAAAGGGACCACATTTGCTGTCCTCCAGTCCTCTGGCACTATTCCTGTAGCCAATGATGACATAAAAATCAAAGCCAAAGGTCCAGCAATCTCTTCCCTGGCCTCCCATAGAATCCTAGGATAAATCCCATCAGGTCCCGGGGACTTATCTATTTTCAGCCTGTCCAGAATTGCCAACACCTCTTCCCTACGTACCTCAATGCCATCTATTCTATTAGCCTGGGGCTCTAATCTAAACCACAAGCCCCCCAATCTAAACCACAAGCCCCCCAATCTAAACCACAACCCCCCCAATCTAAACCACAACCCCCCCAATCTAAACCACAACCCCCCCAATCTAAACCACAACCCCCCCAATCTAAACCACAACCCCGCAATCTAAACCACAACCCCCCAATCTAAACCACAACCCCCCCAATCTAAACCACAACCCCCCCAATCTAAACCACAACCCCCCCAATCTAAACCACAACCCCCCCAATCTAAACCACAACCCCCCCAATCTAAACACACAACCCCCCCAATCTAAACCACAACCTCCCCCCCAATCTAAACCACAACCCCCCCCAATCTAAACCACAACCCCCCAATCTAAACCACAAATCCCCCAATCTAAACCACAACCCCCCCAATCTAAACCACAACCCCCCCAATCTAAACCACAACCCCCGCAATCTAAACCACAACCCCCCATCTAAACCACAACCCCCCCAATCTAAACCACAACCCCCCCCCAATCTAAACCACAAACCCCCAATCTAAACCACAACTCCCCCCAATCTAAACCACAACCCCCCCCAATCTAAACCACCCCCCCCAATCTAAACCACAACCCCCCCAATCTAAACCACAACCCCCCCAATCTAAACCACAACCCCCCCAATCTAAACCACAACCCCCCCAATCTAAACCACAACCCCCCCCAATCTAAACCACAAACCCCCAATCTAAACCACAACCCCCCCCAATCTAAACCACAACCCCCCCCAATCTAAACCACCCCCCCAATCTAAACCACAACCCCCCCAATCTAAACCACAACCCCCCCAATCTAAACCACAACCCCCCCAATCTAAACCACAACCCCCCCCAATCTAAACCACAACCCCCCAATCTAAACCACAACCCCCCCAATCTAAACCACAACCCCCCCAATCTAAACCACACCCCCCCCAATCAAAACCACAACCCCCCCCAATCTAAACCACAACCCCCCCAATCTAAACCACAACCCCCCCAATCAAACCACAACCCCCCCCAATCTAAACCACAACCCCCCCAATCTAAACCACAACCCCCCCCAATCTAAACCACAACCCCCGCAATCTAAACCACAACCCCCCCAATCTAAACCACAACCCCCCAATCTAAACCACAACCCCCCCCAATCTAAACCACAACGCCCCAATCTAAACCACAACCCCCCCAATCTAAAACACAACCCCCCCAATCTAAACCACAACCCCCCCCAATCTAAACCACAACCCCCGCAATCTAAACCACAACCCCCCCAATCTAAACCACAACCCCCCCAATCTAAACCACAACCCCCCCCCAATCTAAACCACAACCCCCCCCAATCTAAACCAGAACCCCCCCAATCTAAACCACAACCCCCCCAATCTAAACCACACACCCCCAATCTAAACCACAACCCCCCCAATCTAAACCACAACCCCCCCAATCTAAATCACAACCCCCCCCAATCTAAACCACAACCCCCCCCAATCTAAACCACAACACCCCGCAATCTAAACCACAACCGCCCAATCTAAACCACAACCCCCCCAATCTAAACCACAACCCCCCAATCTAAACTACAACCCCCCCAATCTAAACCACAACCCCCCCCCAATCTAAACCACAACCGCCCAATCTAAACCACAACCCCCCCCCAGTCTAAACCACAACCCCCCAATCTAAACCACAACCCCCCCAATCTAAACTACAACCCCCCCCAATCTAAACCACAACCCCCCCAATCTAAACCACAACCCCCCCCAATCTAAACCACAACCCCTCCCAATCTAAACCACAACCCCCCCAATCTAAACCAAAACCCCTCCCAATCTAAACCACAACCCCCGCAATCTAAACCACAACCCCTCCCAATCTAAACCACAACCCCCCCAATCTAAACCACATCCCCCAATCTAAACCACAACCCCCGCAATCTAAACCACAACCCCTCCCAATCTAAACCACAACCCCCCCCAATCTAAACCACAACCCCCAATCTAAACCACAACCCCCCCAATCTAAACCACAACCCCCCAATCTAAACCACAACCCCCGCAATCTAAAGCACAACCCCCCCAATCTAAACCACAACCCCCCAATCTAATCCACAACCCCCCCCAATCTAAACCACAACCCCCCCCAATCTAAACCACAACCCCCCCCAATCTAAACCACAACCACCCCCAATCTAAACCACAAACCCCCCCAATCTAAACCACAACCCCCCAATCTAAACCACAACCCCCAATCTAAACCACAACCCCCCCAATCTAAACCACAACCCCCCCAATCTAAACCACAACCACCCCCAATCTAAACCACAACCCCCCCCCAATCTAAACCACAACTCCCCCAATCTAAACCACAACCCCCCCCAATCTAAACCACAACCCCCCCAATCTAAACCACAACCCCCCAATCTAAACCACAAACCCCCCCAATCTAAACCACAACCCCCCCAATCTAAACCACAACCCCCCCCAATCTAAACCACAAACCCCAATCTAAACCACAACCCCCCCCAATCTAAACCACAACCCTCCCCAATCTAAACCACAACCACCCCCAATCTAAACCACAACCCATCCCAATCTAAACCACAACCCCCCCAATCTAAACCACAACCCCCCCAATCTAAACCACAACCCCCCCAATCTAAACCACAAACCCCCAATCTAAACCACAGCCCCCCCCAATCTAAACCACAACCCCCCCAATCTAAACCACAGCCCCCCCAATCTAAACCACAACCCCCCCAATCTAAACCACAACCCCCCCCAATCTAAACCACAACCCCCCCAATCTAAACCACAACCCCCCCCAATCT